>NW_007731206.1:88047-94550 GCF_000696425.1 Galeopterus variegatus
AAAAAAAAAAAAAAAAAGAAATTTGTCTCATTTTTTTTCTCTCAATGCTATTGGAAGTGAATTTAAGTCTACTTTCTCACTCCAAAAATGAACCTTGGATATATTAGTATCCTTGGCAATAGTCCTAACTCAAACACTTAGCTGAGATACAAACCATATATATACTCATATGACTGCCTTGAAAAAGCTAGATAGGTAAAAAAATTGTGAAATTGATAACATTTGTCTTTTATCATAACTGATAATGCCCTTCAAGGCTTGAGGAGAAAACATTTATTAGACTTAAACCAGTTAGGTAACTCAGACCATAGCCCCAGTCAAGGGTCTCAAATATATAGTATTCACAAGAGCCTAACTCATTCAGAGATGGGAGGACAGAATGATTCTTCTAAGAAGACTGTCTTGCTCCTCTGGAGATGAATGACAGGCTCACTCCACTATCTCACTCCTTGTTTATCCACCTGCGTATTTTTATAGACCCTTTCATCTCCAGACTGGAGCACCAATTCTGGGAATTCTTGACTAGACCCAGTATGTTAGTCCATTCCTGCTGCTATAAAAAAAATACCTTAGACTGGGTATATAATAAACAACAGAGATGTATTTCTCACATTCTGAAGGCTGGGAAGTCCCAGATCGAGACACCAGCAGATCTGGTATCTCTTGAGGGCCTGTTCCTCATAGATGGCACCTTCTCTGTGTCCTCACATGGCAAAAGAGGCAAGGCAGCTCCCTTCAACCTCTTTTATAAAAGCACTAAGCCCATTTGTAATGTCAAAATGCTCATGACCCAATTGCTTTCCAAAAGGCCCCACTTCTTAATACTATTGCACTGGGAGTGAAGTTTCAGCCCATAAATTTGGGGGAAACACCAACATTCAGACCATAGCACCCAGTAACTCTGAATGATTCATGAGCTAAATAGGCCCTAAAATGCATTGGTAAAATGTAGTAATTTTAACACATTTACCTGGTACTTCAAAACAACTGGCTTGTTCCTCCATGTCTACCTCATGTAAGAAGGCAAAACAAGTAAAGTTACTCCCATTTTATATACGGGGTTCACGAAAGTTAGATAGTAGCATTTTGCTGCTTTAAATAATACACTTCTTTAAATGCAATGATCCAAATAAAAAGATAAAAACCTGATAGATCCCAAATTGGAATATGTACAAATTATGTCAGACAGAGCAGGGCCTGATTCATCCTACCCCAGTGTCCTTATTTTGGATAACTCATGATTTATTTAATTGTTTTTAAGTGTCTCAAATATCCAAAGCGACTGCCAACAAGATCATCAGTGGTGGGGCAGAAAATGCGTCATTGGCAACAAACAGCGGGCAAGTTGAACACAAATATTGCAAGACAGAAGCAGAATAAGGCACATTCTAACCCTGCTCAGGGCATTCCTTTAAAACTGTAAGGGTCGATGATGTATCTCAAGACTAACTTCATGGCTTGCTTTTCAACAGATAGTGTGAATTTTCAGGGATGCAAAGTCTAATGGGGAGTCGGGAGAGACACTAACCCTGGGCGCAGTCCATCTTTGGGGATTGAGAACAGAGAGTGGGAACTCATTTTAGTGTCTGCAGTACTGGAATCTGTGTTTTTAACTTGAAGCCAGAGAGAGTTTTCCTCACCCGCAGATAGAAGAACAAAAATAATCCAGAATGTTACATGTCTGTTACCTCTTCTTAGAAGGGCCTGGAGCTGCTACAGGAAGTTTCTCATTTGGGAGTCCAACGTTCTTTCCTTTCTAAGGCCTCTTCCTCCTTCAAGGCCAGCTGGGGACTACGCTGCCACCTGGAATTTGCCCCAACACAGAACAGAATGTGATAAGACACCCTAAAAGCTTAAGCCCAATTCCAGTGTATGAGCCATCAGAGTCAGAGCTGCAGCAACAGATAAAGGAGGGATCATCAGGGGGAGAACCTGAAACAAACTGACCTAGTGTATTAGTTTTCCAGGGATGACATAACAAAGTACCGCAGACTGGGTGGCTTCAACAACTGAAGCGTGTTTTCTCGGCACCCTAAAAGCTTAAGCTCAATTCCAGTGTATGAGCCACCAGAGTCAGAGCTGCAGCAACAGATAAAGGAGGGATCATCAGGGGGAGAACCTGAAACAAACTGACCTAGTGTATTAGTTTTCTAGGGATGACATAACAAAGTACCGCAGACTGGGTGGCTTCAACAACTGAAGCGTGTTTTCTCGCAATTCTGGGGGCTGCAATTCTGAGTCCAAGGTGTCAGCAGGATTTCTTCTGAGGCCTTTCTGCCTGCTTGAAGATCCCTGTATCTACACACAGTCTTCCCTCTGTGTGTATCTGCATTCTAATTGCCTCTTCTTATAAAGGCAGCAGTCAGCTTGAATTAGGGTCCATCGTAAGAACCTCATTTTAACTTAAGTACCTCTTCAAAGACCCATTTCCAAATACAGCTACATTCCAAGATATCGAAGGTTGGCACTTCGGAGGACAAAGTACCTGCAAATCCAGCTCTATTCTAACTCTATTCTAGAAGGGATGGTGCTGAGGGCCCGGCCAATCATGAGTCTTTGTGTCCCAAAAGCAGTAGTACCAGCAAGGGCAGGAGGTTGAAAGACAGCAAAACCAAGCACTTGTCAGGAAGTCACAAAGAGCCACAGCAGCAATTCTTTTTTTATATAAATTTAGCTAAAGGCTATAGTAAAAGGGAGAAAGAAAAAATATGTTCAGGGAATAGAAGATCTGAGACCCCACTGACTCTCAAAATTAGGTAAAACCTGTAGTTGCAAATTTACCAAAGCTAGTTTGGTCATGCACTCTCAGATTTCTAGTGGCCACCAAAGAAGTTTGAAATGGTGTCAGAAATAAACAAAACTAGGCACTAGAGAAGGTGGTAAGGACAGATTTTAATAAGTAATATACTATTGCAATAGTGGAAAGAGTTGCAGTGTGGACGAAATTCACTTCAACTTCTAGAGAGATGACTGGGTGTCTTAAAGAGAGAATAAGGGAGTAGGGGGAGGGATGGGGGAAGGGGGCCAGAGAGTCAAGGAAGTGAAAAGTTACAAAGAGCTGGAAGGAGGAGTTGGTCCATGTGAAATCCATCTGGGTTTGCTAACTGGTGCTTATTGAAGTTGGGTTCCTATCCTCTCACAAATGTTAGGAGACAGGGCCCCATATTCAGGTGCTGGCTTGAGCAAACAGTAAATCTTTTTGACAGCCTTGAGTTTTCTCAAGCAGGCACTTTATAAGAGGCTCCAGGGTCATCCTAGGGATGCAGGTTTGAGCTGTTAGAAACTATGTTAGTGTTTGTTCAAGTCTTTATAGGCCAAGTTTGAGGCCTAGTTAAGAAGAGGGCTCTGTGGAGCCTGGCTAGGGTTCTAGGAGAGAATCTTTGTTAATGGTAACAGTTTATTAGTCTCCCACAACCTCACTACTGTAGTAGGTTTTGATGAAAACAAATCTCAGTCCAAACTTCTTCATACAGACAGACATGTAGCAACTATTCATCAGCAAGGAAACATAAAAGAGTTTAGACAACTTGTTCAACATGCTGGACAATGCTTTTTAGGTGGTCCAGGTAGGAAAGTTTCTGTTGAACAGACATGGTGAGATTCCTAAGACAGGATTATGTGCCTAGACGGCACCACACAATCAGAAATTCTAAACCAATGTCAGTACTGAGAACCAATTAGGGAATCAAACCATGACCATCAATCCTAAAAAGAGTAATACAGGCCTATGGATATTTATACTCTGTTCAAAATCATGTGAAAAGGTCACTAAATTATTTTAGCCAATCCACGTGTTCAAAATATGTTTAATGTCACCCATGAGAGCCACAGCCTATTTCTAACATCCATCATGCTAATCAACAAACACTAGATTCAGCAATGGACGCCCAATTTAGAATGAATATGCTGGGCCGGCCCGGTGGCGCACTGCTACAGTGCACCGCTTGGGAGTGTGGTGGCGCTCCTGCCGAGGGTTCGGATCCCACATACAGACCGGTTCCCACTCACTGGCTGAGCGAGGTGCGGGCGCAGCACCAAGGGTTGCAATCCCGTTGCCGGTCCCGATCCGGTGCGGGTGCGACACTGAGGGTTGCGATCCGTTGCCGGACACGAAAAAAGACAAAAAGGAAAAAAACAAAAAAGAATGAATATGCTAATTTGTAGAGTATCAGTGGTTGACCAAAGGGATCTAGAGCAGAAGGGCATGTATCAGTAGCTTCTAGAGCAGCCCATTCTCACATAATACCACCTGCCACGTCCAGACTGTGCTGGACTGGTTGGCATCATACCTGGCCACGTGCAAAGCTAAAGCCTAAACTAACTGGCAAGTACCAAATGTCACACAGGCTGTAAGTACCTTAAAGTAAATTACAGAGATTGTAACACCTGTCTAATACCAAGTCGAGCCATTGCAATGGAGAGCATACTGCACCTGGGGTTAGGACTCCCAGGCTCTGCTTTTAGGGCTGCCACCTTGGACACACCTTCTTTTTCGGGCCTCATTTTCCTCATCTAGAAAATAAAGGGATAGGCTTAGGCCAAATTTCTCAGATTTGTTCTACAGAAACAGAGTTCTGTAGAGGAGCTCCAGAAATCCTACAAACCTGTGATTCACATTTTTATATAGTTTACTTGTAATGTATTTTTTTAAAGAAAGAAAATAAAATACTATGTGCATGCACCAAAATTCAACAGAGACTAGTACTACCAGATTAGCTTGTTTTTATCCAGACTTTAGAATGAAGTTTCTCTAACCCTATCTGTAAATGACATAGAAACATATTGTAAACATGTGATTGAGGAGATTAGTTGTTGCTCATCTTTCTTTGTTGTCTAATTTAGGACTATTCATGTCAACTCATGTAAAGGTACGTGAGGAAGGATGTGACTGTAGGACACAGGTAATGCACTCAGGTTAATGCCAGGAAAGGCTTAAGGATAGACGCTGTCCTCACAGCATGATTGTCAGTTATGCAATAGAAAGTGAATGCCTGACTCTTGTGCACTTACTGTAAAGTTCCACTTAAAGATTCACTTTTTATTTTAATCATAAAGTTATTGTTAAGTCTTGGGGTGTTTTTATCTACCTTTTTCTTTTCCCCAAGTTAGAAGAATAAATTCCTATAAAGCAAAAATTGGATATGGGTCACTGATGAAAAATAAAGTTTCAAGGAAGGTTTGTTGATGGAAATTTTGAATTGATGAGGCTCAAGTTCAACTGTCAAAATGTCTAATTATCTCAAGCTGATTCTTCAGTGAAGAGTGATTCCACTCACAGAAGCATACAAAATGAAAGCAATGTCTCTCAAACTTACATGACACAACTTGAAGACAGTAAAGTATGATGATACCTTGCCTGGGTCTTCAGTGGGTTTTACACATTAAAATTTTGCAAAATAATATTGACTCTAAGTCTGAAATAAAACATAGTGAACATAGAACACAGACTGTCGGATTTTTTTCATCAGTAATTTTACGGCTAATTTATAGGAAAACAAACAACGTTAAAATTGAAAAATAAAAATGTGTTAACTTCCGTATTCACATGCTTCTCTACTGCAGGTCATGGAGAAACCATTAGTAAAAGCTCTTATATCCTGGACTCTTGATATCAGCAGGTCCACTAGAATATGTGCATGAGGATAGGGGCATTGCTTGCTTAACTGCTTATCTCCAGAACCTAGGATGGCACAGACTAGGTGTTCAATAAATATTTGTTGAATGAGTAAGAAAATTGATACAGAAATAAACTTTTATTATCAAGGCTCAGAGAAGAATCCAGTAATGTACATTACACATGCTTAAGGAATCGGTTCTAAGACTACAAAATCTTTATGCTATAATTAAAAGAGAATATAAATTTTTGTGGCTGCTTTTATTTTGATTATTTTTGTATGATATGCTCATACAAATGAATACAATGAAAATATATCACTAGTACAATACCAAACACACACACAAAAGGATAGGAAATTTTTAAATGCATAAATCAGAGGTCTGCAAACTATGCCTCATGGGCCAAATCCACCTATGCCCATTAATGTATGTACTGTCCATGTGCTTCTGAGCTACAATGACAGAGTTGAATACCTGCAACAGAGATGATATGGCCCACAAAGCTGAAAATATTTACTACCTGGCCTTTTACAGGGAAAGTTTGCCCACCCCTGGTGTAGATCAATTTTAATATACCATCAATTAAGATGAAAGCTGTACCAAAAAAGTAAATATGAAATGGCAGGAAAATCAAATGAGTATCAGCTCTTAAAGCTATTGCCAAAATGGATTCAAGCATTCCTTGTAACCCAGGCACCCACTGCGAAGAAAAGTAGGTGCTGTGAACCTGAGCACCCACTATAAAGAATGTCCCTTTAAAACCAAGCTTAATACCGCCATACACATTGCACATTTTAAGACATATCTCATTAATTGCAAACGTTTTAAAGTTACAGTAATTAAAGCAGCAATTTCCAGAATTTACTTTTTTATTCTTACATTTTCTA
>NW_007731206.1:95199-96972 GCF_000696425.1 Galeopterus variegatus
AGCTCTTAAAGCTATTGCCAAAATGGATTCAAGCATTCCTTGTAACCCAGGCACCCACTGCGAAGAAAAGTAGGTGCTGTGAACCTGAGCACCCACTATAAAGAATGTCCCTTTAAAACCAAGCTTAATACCGCCATACACATTGCACATTTTAAGACATATCTCATTAATTGCAAACGTTTTAAAGTTACAGTAATTAAAGCAGCAATTTCCAGAATTTACTTTTTTATTCTTACATTTTCTACTATCCTTATACAAGGTGAAAATACAAATTATTTCAGCTAAGAGAAAAATCATTTTTTTGGTTTGGGGTTTTTCTCTAAAGAAAAGTAAGCACCTTTGATAAGTATCTTTTGAATATCACAAGAAGTTCCCAATTTGTACGTCTCAATGATTTTATAACCTTTATATCTGTAAAATAAAATACAAACACAGAAAACAACACAAAACAAATGTATAAGGTAAAAACACCTGTGGCAGGCAGAATTCTAAAGACAGCCTCCCACACTGGTGGGAAGGGCCACAAGAAGTGATTACTTTGTGTAATGTTGAATATACTAATTATCCTGATTTGAGCATCACATATTGCACACAGGTATTGATATTCAACTCTGTACCCCATAGATATGTAAAACCAACTATGTTTCAATTAAAAGAAACAACAACAAAAAAAAATTTTCAAAAAAATAAAATAAAAAAATAAAGACATCCTCCCAGGATTTGGTCCCATGGTTATTTAATCAAACACTAACCTAGGTACTGCTGTGGAAGGACTTTGGAGATGGAATTAAGGCTACTCACTAACTGACATTATAATAGGGAGCTTACCCTNTAAATGCTTAGATTTTTTGTTTGTTTTTTAACCAGTTTTCAAGACAATGAATTTATTTTCTATCTTCTTCCAAAGATGATTTTTTAATATCTTTATGAATTTAAGAATTTAAATATATCTGATGGGGTTTACTCCATGGCAATTAAAATGCTTATTAAAGCTCAGATTGTCTCATCTTTGGCCAGTGAGTTGGCCTCTTCAAGTTGGTTCCCGAACCCTGATGTTTTCTGATAGCTTCCTTGAAATTCAGCATGACAATGTGCTCTACGATGATCTTACATATTTCCTGCCTCTGCCCCTGGAATCAGCCATTTCTCCAAAATGCTCTGGTTTCCTTAAGAGGGAGATAGTATTTCAATACCACAATCTATGTGCTGGAATTAATGATTTTTTTTTAATGGGAAAAAGCACAACTAGACAACATATAGTTAGTGATGGTACAATGATTTAACAGCAGAGAAAGTGTTAACAACGATGCTAGAATATAAAGTTTGGGGCCAATATGCAAACAAATACATTTTACTCTTTTGAAACAACCTGTGAATACCTAACAACATTGGGGATAGCTGAGATTTTTTTTTTAAATGGCTTTGTTAGACATTTCTTAAGTTCAGAAAATAATATGCATTTTTACCAACAAAGTTTTAAACTGGCTGAAAAACTGTTTATTGACTCTCCAAACTTTATCACACTGGAATGCAGGAAGTGCTAAATCCTACTCATAATTTGATTCAGGAACAAATTTTCTATTACTCTTCTTTCAATCTTTCTATATGGTTTAATTGAAGAGTATAGCATAGTGGCTACCTATGCAAGTGTAAGAGCCAAAATTATAGTCATCAGTTAAAACCCACTTTTAACTAAAATATTGTAATGCCCGTGTTATTCACAGTACCATTGACCACTAAGATGCCTTTCAAGCCTGTACACTCCATGATTGC
>NW_007731206.1:97521-98635 GCF_000696425.1 Galeopterus variegatus
GTATATACATATATACATATGTATATATGTATATACCATACATACTTTACTATAGGGATAGTAAAGTAAAAATAGTAGAAAAAGAACAGTATTCATATTTTAATAACAAATTCACTTTTTTAAATAAAAAAATTACAAAAGGACCCAGAGAACTCTAAAAGGAGATAAACCAAAATGTTAATAGTATATTTTTATGTACTTTAAAAATTTTCATGTCGCAGTAGTTCTTTAATAAAATTTTTAAGTGCTAATAATTTTAATAGAATATATTTAAATGCATAATGTGTTCTACACAAAAATTTGTACTGGAATGTTTATAGTAGCATTATTCATAATAGTCAAAAAGTGCAGACCCCTTTCACATCCAACAACTGATGAATAGATAGAAACAATATGGTATATCCAAACAATGGAATATTACTCTATAATAACATGGAATGAAATACCGATACACATTACAACATGATGAACTTTGGAAACATGCTAAGTGAAAAAAGGCAGTCATGAAATGCCACATTTTGTACTTTTCAATTTGTATGAAATGTCCAAAATATGCAAATTCAAAGATGCAGAAAGTAGGTTAGTGTTTTGCAAAGGGCTCTGGGGGGGAGGGAAGAATGGGGAGTGAGTACTAATGAGTAGTGGGTTTCTTTGTGGGGTGATGAAAATGTTCTGGAATTACATAGTGGCAATGATTGCACAACTTTATAAAAATATTTTTAAAACATTGCTATGCAGTCAGGCAAGAGAAAGAGATAAAGGGCATCCATATTGAAAAAGATGAAGTCAAACCATCCCTGTTTGCAAATGACATGATCCTATATATAGAAAAACCTAAAGACTCTACCAAAAAACTATTAGAGCTGATAAACGATTTCAGTAAAGTTGCAGGAGACAAAATCAACATGCAAAAATTAGTAGTGTTTCTACACTCCAATAATGAACTAGCAGAAAAAGAAATCAAGAAAGAAAGCCCACTTACAATAGTCACCAAAAAAGCAAAATACTTAGGAACCAATTTTACCAAGGAGGTGAAAGATCTCTACAAGGAAAACTACAAATCACTGCTGGAAGAAATTAAAGAGTACACAAAAAGATGGAAAGACATTTCACG
>NW_007731206.1:99378-105251 GCF_000696425.1 Galeopterus variegatus
GAAAAAAAAAAAAAAAAAAACACAAAAAACTCTTAGAGCTGATAAACGATTTCAGTAAAGTTGCAGGAGACAAAATCAACATGCAAAAATTAGTAGTGCTGTATATTAATAATATACATAATAATAATATTTATGTATATTAATAGTGAGCCGGCCCATGGCTCACTTGAGAAAGTGTGGTGCTGATAACACCAAGACCATAGGTTCGGATCCCATATAGGGATGGCTGGTTAGCTCACTGGGTGAGCGTGGTGCTGACAACACCAAGTCAAGGGTTAAGGTCCCCTTACTGGTCATCTTTAAAAAAAAAAAAAAAAGTAAACTATCTGAAAAAGAAATCAAGACAACAATTCCTTTCAACACACAAAAATCAGTAGCATTTCTATACTCCAACAGTGAACATGCAGAAAAAGAAATCAAGAAAGCTTGCCCATTTACAATAGTCACCAAAAAAGCAAAATACTTAGGAACCAATTTTACCAAGGAGGTGAAAGATCTCTACAAGGAAAACTACAAATCACTGCTGAAATAAATTAAAGAGTACACAAAAACATGGAAAGACATTTCATGCCTTGGATTAGAAGAATTAATCCATGCTACCAAAGAGATCTACACATTCAATGCAGTCCCCATCAAAATACCAATGACACTCTTCACAGAAATAGAAAAAACTATCCTAACATTCATATCAAACAATAAAATATCCCAAATAACCAAAGCAATCCTTAGCAAAAAAAAAATAAAAACAGAGGCATTACACTACCTGACTTCAAATTATACTTCAAAGCTATAGTAACCAAAACAGCATGGTAGTGGCATAAAAATAGACACTCAAACCAATGTATCATAATAGAGAACCCAGAAATCAACCTACATACTTACAACCGATTGATACTTGACAAGAGCAACAGGAGCATATATTGGGGAAAGGTCTGCCTCTTCAATAAGTGGTGCTGGGAAAACTGGACATCCATATGTGGAAGAATGAAACTACATCTGTACCTCTCACCATATACCAAAATCAACTCAAAATGGATTAAAGGCTTACGTATATGACCTGGAACTATAAAAATACTAAGAGAAAAAATAGTAGAAACACTTCCTAAAGTAGGACTGGGCAAAGACTTTATGAACAAGACCCCAAAAGCACAGGTGACAAAAGAAAAACTTAAACAGATGGGATTATATTAAACTAAAAAGCTTCTGCACAGCAAAAGAAACAGTTAACATAGTGAAAAGACAGCATACAGAATGGGAGAAAATATTCTCAAATTATGCATCCGACAAGGGATTGGTATCCAGAACATATAAGGAACTCAAATAACTTAACAGTAAAAAAACAAGCAACCTGATTAAAAAATGGGCAAAGGAGCTGAATAGGCATTTCTCAAAGGAAGATATATGAATGGCCAACAGACACATGAAAAAATGCTCCACGTCATTCAGCATCAGAGAAATGCAAATCAAAACCACATTGAGGTATTATCTCATGCCAGTTAGACTGGCCATTATCAAAAAGACAGAGAATAGCAAATGCTGAAAAGGATACAGAGAAAAGGGAATCCTCCTACACTGTTGGCAGGACTGTAAATTAGTGCAGGTTTTATGGAAAACAATATGGAGATTCCTCAAACAACTACAGATAGAACTGCCATACAATCCAGCAATCCTGCTGCTTGTATACCAAAGGAATGGAAATCATCATGTTGAAGGGATAACTGCACTATAATGTTATTGTAGCTCTATTTATAATAGCTAAGAGTTGGAACCAACTGAACTGTCCATTGATGGATAAGGAAAATGTGGTATATATGCACAATGAAATACTACTCAGCCATAAACAGGAATGAAATTCTGTCATTTGCAGTGACATAGATGAACTTAGAGAAAATTATGATAAGTGAATAAGCCAGGTGCAGAAAGAGAAATACCACATGTCTTCACACATAAGTGGGAGCTGGAAAAAAAAATGAAAAAAGAAAGAAAGATACAACCATCACAATCATTCCTTGAACTTTCAAAAGGAGAGAATGGCTGGCAAGCGGGGGGGGGGGGAGAAACTGATAAAGGGCCACAGATAATGTTTACATTGTGTAATGACCTTTAAAAAAGAAAAAACCCACTAATGGAAAGATTAAGGAAAAACAAACCATTTCATTGAGATGAATTTCCAGTAAAATTTGAATTTTTGTGTTGGTTTGTTAACATTTAAAATATATTTATATTGTTTTGATTAACAGTTTACTAAATGAGAAGTATTATGATAACTCTTCCAAAGAAAACTTTAAAAAAAATTTTTTTTTGAAAGAAAGAAAGATACACTTATCACAATACATTGAACTTTCAAAAGGAAAGAACAGAACTGAGGTTACCAGAGGTGGGAAGGGGAGGAATTGGTAAAGGGCCAGGAAAAATAATTACTTTGTATAATGTTGAATATACTAATTATCCTGATTGGAGCATCACATATTGCCCATAGGAAGAACAGAACTGAGGTTACCAGAGGTGGGAAGGGGAGGAATTGGTAAAGGGCCAGGAAAAACAATTACATTGTATAATGTTGAATATACTAATTATCCTGATTGGAGCATCACATATTGCCCATAGGTATTGATATTCAACTCTGTACCCCACAGAAACATAGGATCAATTATGTTTCAATAGAAATATATATGTATTTCCTCTAAAAAGAAGAAAACACTTTTATTGAAATATAATTGATAATACATATTCATGAGTATAGAGTTCACTATCAGTACTTGTGTATAATATGTGATGATCAAATCAGGATAATTAGCATATTCATCATTAAAATATGCAATCCTTTCAGAAGAAAACTTTAAAAAAACATTTGAACATAATGGTCATAGGAAATTATATACTTTTTATGCAGTGAATTTTGACACACTTTTAATAAAATTATTTTAAGTATAGTATATTATTACATTAGGATGAATTTCTGTGAAGAAAGTGGAATGGAAATAAGACTTCAAGGAACATTATAAAACAAGAGAAGCATGTCCATTTATATTTTTAAGTAGATAGTGGTGATAATCAAATTCCTTTGGAATTTAAATTCTATTGGAAAAATTTAAAAGAGTGGAGAAACTGTCTTATTTTACATTTTCAATATGTATATGTATATGTGTTAGAGGGTATAAAGTGTTTTGGAAGTATTTTAGGGAGTAGATAAGCAAAATGGGATTGAAGACCAGACCCTAAAAATCATCCATAATGATTTGAAAGCAAAATTTGTAGTGAGGTTAATGACCTAGGACTGGGGGTGCCTGGGAGCACTGCTTCAGAAAGCAACAGGAACTGGGGCATGCGTTCAGGGCAGGAGAGAACTCCAATCTGAGAAGTGGCAGAACCTAAGACCTCACTCTTGTGTAGAATTGCTGGGAAGCTGTTGATGTGTGGAAAGGAGCAGAAAAGTGGAGATAGCTGTGTGGGGGAAATGCCTGGGATTTCATAGAGTTCCCTCCAAATTGTTCCTCCTAGTGTCCCCTCTGGGTTTGCAGCCCACCTGCCCACAGCGATTACCACTCTCCTTAATGCGCCCCATTTAGCTTATCTCTCCTCCCTGTCTCACTCTCCACACTGCTCTGCTTGTGCTTCCTGAGATCATCTCCCAAATAAACTACCTCCATCCAAGTTCTAACTAAGGATCTGTATTTGGAGGTACCAAAACCAAGGCACGTGCTCTAAGTTATTTCTTATATAGAAAAAATTTAATTTTAATTCACTGTAGCATGTAGTTATTGGGTTCATGCTAGATTGGCTCTAGAGACATCAATGACTATTTATTGATTTAACTAATCAAGATGGAATGATCAGGAGTATGAGCTGGTCCTCTCCACTGAGTATGCATAAAGAGATTTGAGAAAAACTGCCCTTGAAGAAATTAATCTTAAGAGATGATATGTGCAGTGAAGAAGCTGATCTGCCAAGAGCCAGAAAGCAAATGCAGAGACATAATAAAGTCAAATATTTGGAGCAATTCTCTCGAAATAAGTGTTTTTTCATTAAACATTTTTTCCTTCTTATGAAATGTGGGGCAGCTCTCTCGTTACAAGCAGGAGCTATAAAAGAATCGAACTGTAGTGTCTGGTTTTAAAAAACAGTTAAGCTTTATTTGTAAGGGTAAGTAAGAATCATGTTCTATTCTGGAGTTAATAGGAAATAAGCAAGCGTTCCTTCTGCACTTCAGTTATGGTCCGTGCAAATGCTAGTAATGCAATTATGTAAATGTCTACTTGGAGGTTGGAGTGCTGCCTTTATTACTTAACTGTAAAGTTATAAAATGTCTAATTTGCATATTACATTTTGCAGAAATGGTATAAAGCTTATTTTTTAAAAAAGGCTCTCTTTTTTTAAGAGAAGTATTTAAAACAGAGGCTTCTGCAGTGAAAATGTAGGAGTCTTACCCGGCATTTAGCCTGGAGCTTTGAGCAGGGGGTTATGTTTATAGCCATAATTGGAGAACACCAAAATTAAAGAGAAATAACAAGCATGTGAATGACTTTCACAAGTTATTAGCCGGTAAAGCCAGAGGGCTTGGAGAGTGGACTGAGAGTTTGGTCTTTCTTGGATGGTCCCTTAACATGTGTGACCTCCAGCAGGTGACATCCTCACTTCTTCCATCTAAAAAGATGAAGGCTACTTCTTTTATTTTTTATCATTATATAATATCAACATTTTTTGTAGCCCTTTACCAATTTCTCCCTAACCTCTCCACCCCCTTTTCCACCTCTGGTGTCCTCAGTTCCATTCTGTCCTTCTGAGAGTTCAAGGAATTATTGTGATTGTAGTATCTTTCTTTCTTTTCTTAATTTTTTCCAGCTGATGGAGGCTACTTTTAATACTTAGAATCATCTCTGTGGCATTTGTGTCAGTTGGTTTGCCTTTTGATGCTCAAAATTACTGAATAAGTTCTTCCTTCACCACAAAGTTGCAGCATTTTAAGATGGAACAGACTTGGATCACAAAAAAAGACACAGCATGGCAAGGTAGTGTTGGCTGCCCATATGCCCAGAATGTCTGAGCTGGAAAGAAGCTTAATTACCATCTAATTTTAAAAAATCATTTTAGGATTTGTACTATGTGCCAGGTACTGTGCTAAACACTTTACAGAGGTGATCCTCTTCTACTGTTTCATCAGTCCCGTGAGGCAGGCATGATTGCCTACATCTCATAAATGAAGAAATAGACTCCAAGAGGCCATGTGGCCAAGGTCTTAAACTAAAAGTTGAAGATCAAGGATGTTAGCGCTGCTGTTAGAATTTTTAATCTGGATCCATACATCTTCCTCTTATACCATTCTTTCACTTTAGAAATGAGCCCTTGGAAACTTCATGATGTGCCTAGATCTCTGGGGTAGTAAGTGAAAAAGAGGGACTTAGAATGCAGGTCTTCTGACTCCTCAGTGAGTGTCTTGATGCAGCAGCACCTGCTACTAGCTCAGGCTTCCCAGTATAATAGAGGAGATTGCTGAAAGACAAGACTCAGTGAGTGTCTTGATGCAGCAGCACCTGCTACTAGCTCAGGCTTCCCAGTATAATAGAGATTGCTGAAAGACAAGTGTGCAGTGACATGTAGACTAATTGTTCTTGGCATTTTAAGATGCAATCTACAAGGCCTGCAGTGAGTTCTGGAGATGCAGATTCCTTGGGTATAAAAGGGAGTCAAGCCCCTTTCACTGCCTCTACTGGATGCCTTCCTTCCAAGAATAACCAAGCACAGGAACGAGGTCAATGTCCTTTCGCTGTTAAATGGATATGACTATTATTCTTTAAATGCAAACAGCTCACCGAAAGAATGTTCAGAAGACTTTTGAAAAAACAAACACACAGTTTTATACAGTATCTTTGGCG
>NW_007731206.1:105327-111853 GCF_000696425.1 Galeopterus variegatus
CCTCAGTTTTTTCATCTGTAAAATGGGGTAAACAATATCACCTATCTCAGAGGGTTCTGGTGAGGATTAGTTAATTAATATATTTAAAGTAGTTGGAGCAGTGCCTGGCCCGTGCAGGTCTTCTGACTCCTCAGTGAGTGTCTTGATGCAGAAGCACCTGCTACTAGCTCAGGCTTCCCAGTATAATAGAGGAGATTGCTGAAAGACAAGAGTGCAGTGACATGTAGACTAATTGTTCTTGGCATTTTAAGATGCAATCTACAAGGCCTGCAGTGAGTTCTGGAGATGCAGATTCCTTGGGTATAAAAGGGAGTCAAGCCCCTTTCACTGCCTCTACTGGATGCCTTCCTTCCAAGAATAACCAAGAACAGGAACGAGGTCAATGTCCTTTCGCTGTTAAATGGATATGACTATTATTCTTTAAATGCAAACAGCTCACCAAAAGAATGTTCAGAAGACTTTTGAAAAAACAAACACACAGTTTTATACAGTATCTTTGGCGGTTTTGTTTTACAAATCCCCAGTCCATTCATGTAGCAGTTTTCTGCCTCTTCTATTAGACTCTTATTCCTGTTGACTTGACTCTTTACTTACCTAGAAAAACTTAGTTCATCAAACATGAGACTTCCAAGTTTCTTACTACAAATTATGCCTACATCCCCCTTTTTAATTTTAATTTTAATTTTTTAATTTTTTTGTATTTTCTTTTATTTATTTATTTATTTATATTTTACTATTCTTTTTTTGTTCTTTTTCCCTACCTTTTGACCCCTGTTTCTACACTAGTTTTAAATGGAAGATAAAACAATGCCCTCAGACTCGTGGTGACTCAATTTTGCAAAATCTTGTTGAAAATTTCAGGTTAGTCTATTTATGTCAGTTTATATCATGTCTGTTTATATCTTCAGAAAATGCAACTGAAGGTATAAATTATGTTTCCTTTCTATCAATAAGTAATTTTTCTTTCAAGAGTTTGATGATTGCATCAAATAGACGTGTGTGTGTGTGCATGTATGTAATGGTTAAGGATGTGATCTAGCTGGATCAAATCCAGCTCAAATCTGGTGTGACCTTGGGCAACTCACTTAACCTTTTTTTGCCTCAGTTTTTTCATCTGTAAAATGGGGTAAACAATATCACCTATCTCAGAGGGTTCTGGTAAGGATTAGTTAATTAATATATTTAAAGTAATTGGAGCAGTGCCTGGCCCAGAGTAAGCAGGATATAAGTGTTAGCTGTTATATAGCAGTGTAAGTTCTCTCTATTCTCACTGTAAATTCTTACTATAAATTCTCACAACTTGACTACTTGTTCTAGATCAGTATTGTCTAATACAAACATAAGGCAGGCCATATACACCATTTAAAATTTTCTAATAACCACATTTTAAAATGGTAAACAAAAACAGATCAAATTAATTTTAATCCTTTTAATGCCTACGATAATCATATGAAAATACTTCAATATGTAATCAACATCAAAATTATTTACAAGCAACATTACATTATTTTTGCCATCCTGCATCCAAAATCTGGTGTGTCTATTATGCTTACAGTACATCTCAATTTGGACTAGCCACCTTCAAATGCCCAATGGCCACATTTGGCTGGTGACTACTCTACTGGGCAATGCAGATGTAGATTGCCAAGTATTAAGACTAAAATTCAGATATAATGCCGCTTTTGGCTGATTCATGTGATATTTTTGCCAGACTATTTAGTAATACTATTAACCTAGCAGTAGGGTTGGGCTCAGGAAATATCAAGAAGAGTTAGAAGTTTGTCGCTGGTGCTCTTCCAGCTCTGGTTTAGGGACCTCCTTCTTCACCACAGTCAGGATCTCAAGGTGGAGCCCACCCAAGCCTCCCTCCAGGCTTTTATATTTCCACATCACTGTCTGTATTGTGCCTATTTTTCCCCAAACCCTAATGTGATGAAGTTACAGTTTATTCTCTTTAATTGCAGTAGTTATATTCTATAAAGTCACTGCAAACACTGAATTAGCAAATACTGAACCATTGCTCCTAGGGGAAATAATGGGGTATGTTCCTGTGAGCATCTGGTCACAATATTTTTACCAACTGAGCAGTATATAACTTTATTTTATATGTGTTTCTGTTCAAAGACACTTTACCATATATTGCTCATTAGTTTTGAACTCACAGTCAACAGCACTAAAACTCATGCCTGAATGAAGCTTATCTAATACATAAATTTGACAACACTTAGTAGCACTATGCTTGGATGCTTTTGAACAGTGAAATAACCAACTAAAAACACAAAAATGCAAAAAACATGGCAGTAAATAGACAGCTAAAAAGACGCTTGTTTTACAGTATGAGAACCGAAACAGGAAGTTACAAATGTCCCCTCCAGAACTCATGTTGAAATTTAGTTGCCGGGCCGGCCCGTGGCTCACTCGGGAGAGTGCGGTGCTGATAACACCAAGGCCCCGGGTTCAGATCCCATATAGAGATGGCCAGTTAGCTCGCTGGCTGAGCGTGGTGCTGACAACACCAAGTCAAGGGTTAAGATCCCCTTACCGGTCATCTTTTAAAAAAAAAAAAAAAAAGAAAGAAATTTAGTTGCCAATGTAACAACAGGTGTGGCCTTTAAGAAACAAGGGTTAAGATCCCCTTACCGGTCATCTTTTAAAAAAAAAAGAAAGAAAGAAAGAAATTTAGTTGCCAATGTAACAACAGGTGTGGCCTTTAAGAAGTCATTAATGCTGTTATCTGGAGAGTGGTTAGTTATCAGGGAAGCGGGTTCTTGATAAAAAGGACGAGTTTGGCATGATTTCCTCTATCTGTCTCGAGTGTTTGCTTGCCCTTCTGCCATGTTATGATGCAGCAGGAAGGCCCTTGCCAGATGCCAGCACCGTGCTCTTGAACTTCCCAGTCTCCAGAACTTTGAGAACTAAATTCCTTTTTTTAATAAATTTCCTAGTCTCTGGTATCATTATAACAACCCAAAATGGACTAAGACATTCTGTGTCAGGCAACTCAAATTTTTTGCTGCTCTGTGCATATCCATGAACAGCCACAAAAGTGCCAAGAGTATTGATTTTGGAGTTACAAATAAATTTGAGTGAATAGATATATCTGTGAAAAATGAGGATCAGCTGTATTCCTTTTTGACAATATCTGCATTTTCAGAGATGCTTTTAGTGTATTTGGGTGGGCAGTTGGAACTGCTGGGTTCCTGCAGACCCCATCACATGGATGCTCACACATGGTGGACTGCCCACTGTTCCTTCCACGGAGTAGAGCAGCCAAGTGAGTGTGTCCTGGGACTTGGTTAGGCTGAGTCAACTATAAACAGAAAGAGCCAGAGAGTGAATAAGCCTCTCTCTTGGTAAAAGTTAAAAGCATGGAAGGCCAAAGCATACTGATCCTCAAGTGCAATGCACCGACAGGGGCTAAGAGACAAAATGGAAAGATGAGGAGCCTGTAAGAGCAGGCATACAACTGAGAGCAAGGCATCAGCCAGGAACGAGTTGAAAAGGTCAGAATTCTTGGGCGACTAGAGTTGGGGTGCCCATAGTTGCCTTTTTTGGGAAACTGTCTGTGTGGACCATTAGTAAATTTCTCTGGGGTAAAGGCCCAGGATTGTGAGTGAGGACAATACCCCAGCTCATGCCTAAGCTTGCTGCACACAATTGGTGACAGATTATGCAAGAATTTTTGATATTTTCATCTTCTCTTTTGTCTCAGTATCAATCAAGTTGACCTGATTTTCTAAATTCAGTAAGACCTCACCTTTTGTCTCTTTTGTCAAACCATTTTTTGTTTGAAACAAATAAAAGTATATGTATATGCTGCAAATGATTCTAATTTTATCAAGAAAAGCAGCGTATTTAAAATGTATAGTGATTATGTTATTATATAAGTTTGTTACAAAACTCTCCTTTGGGTAGATTTTCTCAAACAACTTATTTTCTTTTTTAAAATAGACATTGCGTTTGGCCTTCTGTGTATTACTCAATCCCTCTTCACCATAGACATTCTTTAATCATGCTTATTCGTTTTTTAAAAGTTTATTTACTTATTAATATTATTATTATTTTACATTCTAAGATGTTGCTGCAGAGCAGGCGGTGGGTGAGGGGGAGAGGGGAGCACCCCTGGGCTTCTGGCGGCAACTTGGTCTTGGCTGGGCTGGATGTGGACTTTGGGGATCATGGATAAGGACCTCAGCCCCCCTCCCACCCAGGAGCCCACTGCTTCTAGCAGTAGCTCAGTGGTCATCACTGGGCTGGGTGCAGACATCAGGGGCCATGGCTGACGCCCTCAGCTACCGCCCACCTCAGCTTGGGAGCCTGCAGGGCTTCTGGAGCTTCTAGGTTTTATAGGTGTTCTTTGGTGGTGTTAGACCTTTACTGGTTAATATGAAAACTTTGTCTCTAATCTGAGGATTTTTTTTTTCTTTCAGTTCTGTGTTGGATTATTTCCTATTTCCACCACTTAAACTCTGTACTGGAACTAATTTGTTGTCCTTTGCTTACTTCTAAAATGTGGGAATAAACTCTGTACTGGAACTAATTTGTTGTCCTTTGCTTACTTCTAAAATGGGGGACCTTCCTGTAGGAACCAGCACTTGAGCCCTGTGGTTGAGCAAAATTGCTGCTTTGCTGCTGATTCTCTAGGAAGGACTTTTTGTACAGCTCAGGTTTTAATTGTTGACCTTTTAAGCACTTCTGGGTCTTGTGAGGTCTGGTGCACCTGGGTTGTGTGGAAATTCTGGTCTGGGTCTGAGTCTTCACAGCAAACTGCATCCCCTGCAGTTTTATATTCCTGACCAGTCTCCACTGAGTGGGCCTGTGCTGATTGAAGGGCAAATCAGCTGTTCATGCTGTGTCCCAATGTTCCCCTAGTGAGCCAATCTTTGCCCACTCCCCACACTCCAAACACTTCCCATGGGATGGGCCATGTGCTGGTCCCTTGCAATGACTCACCAGCCTCTGAGTGGCTCTTTATTTCAGTTGTTGTGGCTCCTATATGGGTCCACAGGAACCCTGTTAGTGGTCTTACTGGCCTGGGGGCCACCAAGGACCTCTTCTCCCCTGCCACCTCTAAACAACTTCATACTAAGGGCACAGCTGGGCTTTTGCCAGCTCTTTTTCTGTGTGCTCATCAGGGCCAGACCTGAATGGTTGGGGCACAAAACAGTTGGAACAGTCACTTCTTTGTCTCATCATGGTTTCTCCCACCTTCATAAACTCTGTAGGTCTCTCCTCCTCTTCCCGTGAGCTCTAGCTGCCCCAGCTTGGCTGTTGCTGCTTTTTTATAGATGTAAATTTGTTGATTGTGGGAGAAAGTGATGCTGGGGACCATCTATTCTTCTATCTTAAGCAGAAGTCTCTCCATGTTTGTTCTTTTAACTGGGAGTGTTATTTGGTTCCATCATTTCCAAACTGGAGCTTATTTTTCCTACTCTTTATTCTATGTACAATTGAGCCTCATTTCATTGTCTCTTCCCACCCTATTCCAAAACACTCTGCACACCTTACCCATACAGGAAGACATATTTATATTTAAACAAAATTAACAGGCTGCAGTGAGTGTATTTTCCCACTTTATTTCATCTTTGCAAAAATTAGAGGAGAACATAGGCAAAGAGTAGGAATATATATAGATATATATATATTAAATATATATATATTTATATATTGTTTAAATATATTTTTAATATATATTTAAATATATATTATTTAAAACACTACTTCCTGGAGTGTTTACCCTGTGTTTTCTTTAAGGAGTTTATTGTTTCAGGATGTATATTGAATTATTTAATCCATTTTGAGTCAATTTTGGTATATGGTGAGAGGTATGAGTCTAGTTTCATTCTCCTACAATATGAATATCATGAATATCCACTTCTCCCAGCACCATTTGTTGAAGAGGCAGTCTCGAACCCATTGTGTAGACTTGGTGATTTGTCAAAGATCAGATGGCTGTAGGTGTATAGGTTGATTTCTGGGTTCTCTATTCTATTCCATTGATCCATGTGTCTGTTTTATGCCACTACCATGCTGTTTTGGTTACTAAAGTTTTGTAATATAGTTTAACATCAGGTAGTGATAAGCCTCCTGCATTTTTAAATCTTCTTTGTTGAAGTTTTTTTTTTTTTTTTAATTTTATTTTGTCGATATACAATGTGGTTGGTTATTGTCACCCATTACTGAAACCACCCCCCTCTGCCCTCTCCCTCATCCCACCCAACAATGTCGTTTCTGTTCACTTGTCAAGTCAACTTCAAAGAATTGTAATTATTATGTCTTCTTCCCCCCCCCCTGGTTTTTTTTTTGTGTGTGTATGAATTTATGTATTTATTTTTAGCTCCCACCAATAAGTGAGAACATGTGATATTTCTCTTTCTGTGCTTGACTTGTTTCACTTAATATAATTCTCTCTAGGTCCATCTATGTTGTTGCAAATGGCAGTATTTCATTCATTTTTAGAGCTGAGTAGTATTCCATTGTGTAGATATACCACATTTTCCATATCCACTCATCCGATGATGGACAT
>NW_007731206.1:112853-113521 GCF_000696425.1 Galeopterus variegatus
TATTTTTTTTTTTTTTTGGTGGCTATTGTAAATGGGCAAGCTTTCTTGATTTCCCTTTCTGAATGTTCACTATTGGAGAATAGAAATGCTACTGACTTTGTGTGTTGATTTCGTATCCTGCTACTGTGCTGAAATCATTTTATCAACTCCAAGAGTTTTTTTGTAGACTCTTTAGGCTGTTCAATATATAGGATCATGTCATCTGCAAACAGGGACAGTTTGACTTCATCTTTTCCAATCTGGATGCCCTTTATTTCCTTCTCTTCTCTGATTTCTCTGGCTAGTACTTCCAACACTATGTTGAATAGGAATGGTGAGAGTGGGCATCCTTGTCTAGTTCCTGTTCTTAAAGGAAAAGCTTTCAGCTTTTCCCCATTCAGGATGATGTTGGCAGTAGGCTTATCATATATGGCTTTAATTGTGTTGAGATTCTTTCCATCTATACCTAACTTGTAGAGAGTCTTTCGTGAATGACTGCTGAATGTTGTCAAATGCTTTTTCACTGTCTATACAGATGATCATAGGGGTTTTTTTGCTTTGCTTTTATTGATATGGTTTATCACATTTATTGATTTGCATATGTTGAAACAACCATGCATCCCTGGGATGAATCCCACTTGATCATGGTGAATAATTTTGTGTATGTGTTGCTGCCTTCTTTTAGCTAG
>NW_007731206.1:114072-119561 GCF_000696425.1 Galeopterus variegatus
GAGCATGGGATATCTTTCCATCTTCTTGTGTCCTCTTTAATTTCTCTCAACAGTGGTTTGTAGTTCTCTTCATAGAGATTTTTCACATCCTTGGTTAACTCTACTCCTAAGTATTTTATTTTGGGGTGGCTATTGTAATTGGGCAAGCTTTCTTGATTTCTCTTTCTGCATGTTCACTAGTGGAGTATAAAAATGCTACTGATTTTTGTGTGTTGATTATGTGTGTTGATTATGCAACTTTGCTGAAATCATTTATCAACTCTAAGAGTTATTTTGTAAAGGCTTTAGGCTGTTCAATATATAGGATCATATCATCTACAAACAGTGACGGTTTGACTCCATCTTTTCCAATCTGAACGCCCTTTATTTCCTTCCCTTCTCTGATTGCTCTGGCTAGTACTTCCAACACTATGTTGAATAGGAGTGGTGAGAATGGGCAGCCTTGTCTAGTTCCTGCTCTTAAGGGAAAAGCTTTCAGCTTTTCCCCATTCAGGATGATATTGGCAGTAGGTTTATCACATATTTCTTTAATTGTGTTGAGATACTTTCCATCTATACCTAACTTGTAGAGAGTCTTTATCATGATAGAATGTTGAATTTTGTCAAATGCTATTTCAGGATCTATAGAGATGATCATATGGTTTTTGTCTTTGCTTTTATTGATGTGGTTCATCACATTTATTGATTTGCATATGTTGAACCAACCTTGCATCCTGGGATGAATCCCACTTGATCATGGTGTATAATTTTGAATATGTGTTGTTTTATTCTGTTAGCATTTTATTGAAGATTTTTGCATCTATATTCATCAAGGATATTGGCCTGTATTTTTCTATTTTTGATGTATCTTTTTCTGGTTTGGGCATCAGGGTGATGTTTGCCTCATAGAATGAGTTTGGGAGAATGGCCTCTGTTTCAATCTTTTGGAATAGTTTGTAGAGAATTAGTATCAGTTCCTCTTTGAAGGTTTGGAAAACTCTGCAGTGAGCCTGTCCAGTCCTTGGCTTTTCTTTGTTGGGAGCCTTCTGATAACTGCTTCAATCCCTCTTATTGCTATTGGTCTGTTCAGATTTTCTATATCTTCTTGGCTCAGTTTTAGTAGTTTGTCGGTGTCCAGAAATTTATTCTTTCCTCCAGATTTTCAAATTTGTTGGCATATAATTGTTTATAGTAGTCTCTAATGATTCCTTGTATTTCTGAGTTGTCAGTTGTAATATCACCTTCTTTGCTTAGTCGGCCTTGCTACAGGTTTGTCAATTTTATTTACCTTTTCAATAAAACAACTTTTTGTTTCATTGATCTTTTGTATTGTTTCTTGGGTTTCTATTTAATTTAGTTCTGCTCTGATCTTAATTATTTCTTTCCATTTACTAACTTTGGGTTTGGTTTGTTTTTGTTTTTCTAGATGTTTAAGGTGAAGTGTTAGGTTGTATATTTGCCATCTTTCCATTCTTCTGAAATGAGCATTTAATGCAATAATTTTCCCCCTTAGTACTGATTTTGAAGTATCCCACAGGTTTTGGTGTGATGTGTCATTATTTTCATTAGTTTCAAGAAATTTTTTGACTTTCTGTTTAATTTCTTCTTGGACCCATATGTCATTATGTAGAATGTTGTTTATTTTCCATGTGTTTGTATAGTTTCCAGCATTTCATTTGTTATCGATTTCTAATTTTAATCCATTGTGATTGGAAAAAATACATGGAATAATTCCAATTTTTTTGAATTTGTTGAGACTTGCTTTGTGACCTAACATGTGATGTATCCTGGAGAATGTTCCATGTGCTGACAAGAAGAATGAATATTCTGAGGTTGTTGGATAAAATGTTCTGTAGATATCTGCCAAGTCCAATTGGTCTAAAATGTTGCTTAGATCTTGTGTTTCTCTATTGATTTTTTGCCTAGATGATCTGTCCAATGTTGAGAGTGGGGTGTTCAGGTCCACCACTATTATGGTATTAGTGTTTATCTCATTCTTTAGATCTAATAGTGTTTGCTTTATAAATCTGGCTGCTCCAACATTGGGTGCATATATATTTATGATTGTTATGTCTTCTTAATGCATAGACCCTTTTATCATTATATAGTAGCCTTCATTATCTCCTTTTATGGTATTTGCTTTAAAGTCTATTTTATCTGATATAAGAATAGCTACTCCAGCTTGTTTTTCATTTCTGTTTGCATGGTATATCTTTTTTCATCCTCTCACTTTTAGTTTATGTGTGTCTTTACAGGGAAAGTGAGTCTCTTGAAGGCAGCATACTGTTGGGTCCATCTTTTTAATCCAGTCAGTCAGTCTGTGTCTTTTGAGTGGGGAATTTAATCTCTTTACATTTAGAGTTATTATTGAAAGGTACTGATTTACTCCTAACATTTTATTGATTTTTGTTTAGATGTCTTAAGTACGTTTTGTTCCTTTTTTCCTTATTTTCTGTTTGTCTTCTGTATTTGTTGGTTTCCTGGGATGGTAGATAAACTATTTTTTTTCTTTATTGTTAGCATTTTTGTTTTACTGGTAGGTTTTGTTCTTTCTTGAGTATTCATGGCAGTGATGGTTGTTTTTCAGGTATCAAACCCAGTACTTCCTTGAGAATTTCTTGTAAGGCTGGTCATGTTGTAGTGAACTCCCACAGTTTTTGTTTGTCTGAGAAATACTATTTGGCCTTCATTTCAGAAGGGTAGCCTTGCTGGGTAAAGTATTCCCAGCTGGCAATTTTTGTCTTTTAGTATTTTGAATATATCATCCCATTCTTTTCTGGCTTTTAGGGTTTCTGATGAAAAGTCTGATGTTATTCTGATTGGGGCTCCCTTATAGGTGACTTGCCACTTCTCTCTTGCAGCTTTTAAGATTCTCTCTTTGTCTTTGAGTTTTACCAGTTTGACTATAACATATCTTGGAGAGGATCTTTTTGGGTTGAATATGTTTGGGGATCTTTGGGCCTCCTGAATCTGAAGATCTGTGACTTTCCCTATACCTGGGAATTTTTCTGCTATTATTTCATTGAATATGTTTTCAATGCCATTTCCTTTTTCCTCCCCTTCTGGAATACACATGATTTGGATATTCGAGCACTTAAGGTTGTGTGTTATTTCTCTTAGACTTTTTTCAATTTTTTTAATTCCTTTTTTCTTTTTTCTGGTCTGCTTGTGTTAATTCAAACAGCCTATCTTCAAGGTCAGAAATTCTCTTCTGCTTGTTCTCTCCTGCTGGTTGGACTCTCTGTTGTGTTTTTTATTTCATTGAATGAATTCTTCAGCTCCACGAGTTCTGCTACCTTCTTTTTCAGGGCATTGATTTCTTTGTACATTTCTTCTTTTACATCCTGTATATTTTTTCTCATTTCATTGTGTTGTCTGAGTTTTCTTGTATCTCATTTGCTTTCCTTAGAATTGTTGCTCTAAATTCCTTGTCAGTCATTTCAAAGACTTCCTGTTCTACAAGATCTAGAGCTTAAGAGTTATTTTCTTTTGGTGCTGATGTACTTTCTTGATTTTTCATATTTCTGATATTTTTCCTTTGGTGTTTAGTCACTGTGGCGGGAGGTATCACAGTCCACTCGTTCCATCCTGATGTCTGGCCTGGATCCTGAAGGGACTGCCTATTCTGGGCAGAAGGAACTAGACTGGGCTGAGGGTCCTGTGGCACCTGCCTGTTCTAGCACAGCTGACTCTGGGCATGTGTGTCCAGTGGCCCTCAGACCTCTCTGGGCAGCAGGAACTGACTTGGGCACAGCTCACTCAGGGCATATGGGCCTGGCAGCTCTCAGGTCTCTCTGTGCAGTGGCGACTGGACTGGTCTGGGGGTCCTATGTCACCTACTTCTTCCAGCGCTGCTGATTTGGGGCATGTGGACCCAGCAGCTCTTGGGCCTCTCTGTGAAGTGGGGACTTGCCTGGACTGGGGGTCCCATGGCACCTGCCTCTTCCAGTGCAGCTGACTCAGGGCATGTGGGCCTGGAAGCTCTCAGGCCTCTCTGTGCAGCAGGGACTGGCCTGGACTGGGGGTCCCGTGGCCTGCCTCTTCCAGAGCGGCTGACTCAGGGCATGTCAAATTGTTTATTATTTAGAAGACCATTTTTATTGAAGAGATATCAAAACAATGACATAAAATAAAGTTCTGAGAAATAGAAAAAAGGATCTCCTAACTCTTAGTGCTCATACAACTCTACAGATGTTATCTATTATTCTGCAGTGCAGTATAAAGTAGTGATCAGGAGTGTCAGTTCAAGCCAGGCTTAGGAATAAATTCCAGGTCCCTCATTCCTGACAAAACAAGTTACTTAAGAGTCTCCCAGCCTTAGTTTTCTTAGCTGTATTTGGGCATAAGTTGGTAATGCATCTAAAGCAATGAATAAGATACGTGAGGCAGGTTAACTTATCATTACAACAACAGTTTCTTTAAGCACATATTATTAAGCCTCTCCTGTGTGCCATCTTCATAGAGCTATGGTCCAGAAAGGGAGGCAGACAATCAAATGAGCACACAGGTGGATAACAACTGACAGAGAAGGAAGGTTAGAAGAAGCTTAGAGGAGCTTCAGACAGAGATATGGCCTGGTCTGGGGGCCAGGAAAGGTTCCCTGAGAAAGTGATGTTGGATGAAAAGTAAAGAAGGAATGGGCATTAAATAGGTAAGAAGGAGGCGGCCTGGGAAAAGAGAGCATCCTAGCAAGAGAAACTGTGCATGAAAAGCCACAGGGGACTGGGGATCGTGGTAATAATCATATACAGTGTATATTGACAAAATAAAAAAAATAAAAATAAAAAAAATAAAAAAAAAATAAAAAAATAAAAAAAAAATTAAAAATAAAAAAAAGAATGAGTGAGGGAATCTCAAGACGATGCTGAATAGTTGGGCAGAGGCCAATCTCAATGGGCCTTTATCCGAAGCGCAGTGGAGTGCCAGTGCAAGGCTTTCAGCTGGGGAGAGACATGAGCTTCTGTGACAAAAATAGAATGGAGGGGCCCAGGGTGCATGTTTGCTGTTGCAGTCTTCTCAGTGAGAAGTGATGGTTGCCGTGACTGGCAGAAGCTATGGAGAAAAGTGAAGAAATCTGGGAGATTTTCAGAGGTAACATGAACAGGACTTTATGGTGGGCTGGATATGGCAGTTGAAAAGGGTGGTGTTAAGGAAAAGTTCTAGTCTCCAGATGGAATCAGCATGTGGTGGTGCCGTTCATTGCAGTAGGCAATTCCGGAAAAGTACCGACTTTGCAGAGTAACTTTGTCCTTATTTACATATTTCACAAATCTGATGCCATAGTGTATGTTTTGCCTGAAATCTTATTTTTACTCATGAGAGAGCATCAATATTCATATGCATATAACTACAGAAACACATATACACAAAAAATAATAGGTTTGCCACAATTATTCTAAGCTAGTCAAAACCTTTATTTAGCTTTATTATAAATGTAAGTAATTTGAAAGTTTTATACTTTCTTATTTCTGAAAATCTATCTTACACGCTTTGTTCATAGATAGGTTTCT
>NW_007731206.1:120193-131764 GCF_000696425.1 Galeopterus variegatus
TCCTGATCAAACACTTCTCTCCAAAGTCTATAGAATGGAATTTATGCTCTTCAGATTTAGCGTCCGAGGCCTTGAGTCACTTTCCTGCTTCATGTTCATCATTACCCGACTCTCCTGAAGGGTATTGTGTTTCCTTGGTTTTCATGTTGTTGATCCCTCACCTCAGAGGTCCTCTAAACACTTAGGTCCTAGCTGAACACTAGCTCTTCTTCAAGACCTCCTTTGAAATACTATTGCCTCCAAAGTTTTCTAGATCCCTGTTAACTTGTTTCCAAGCTGCCTTGTTCTAGTATGAGTGGATGTCAGAGACAGACCTGAATTAAAGTTAAATTGCTCCTATCAGTTTCTTCCTCTAGATCAGCAACTTCTAGGATTTTCTTTTATTCTTTTTCCTTATCAGTAAACATTGTTGAGCATACACTCCAACAGAAATTGGGCTCCCCCAGAAGCAGATCTTTAGATAAGGAGTTGAGTGCAAGTAATCTGTTTTGGGATGTGATCCCAGGAATTGCTTTTAAAGGAATGGGGAATTAATGATCAGGGGATGACTATGGGTAACCTGGGATCATTCCTGCTGGAACCTCTTGGAGGCTGTGGACAACAAGGCTTGGAGTTGTCACAACTGAGGGCAAAGATGCTGGGGAGATGCTGGCAAAGATGCTGTCCTCTTTTATGGACTGAATGTTTATGTCCCCTCAATATTTGCAGGTCAAAATTAATTTCCAGTGTGATGGTATTTGGAGGCAGGGCCTTTGTGAGGTGGCTAGGTCATGAGGGTGGAGCCCTCAGGAATGGGATTAATGCCCTTAATTAATCCTTTCTCGCCCTCTTTTCACCACATGAGGGTACAATGAGAAGGTGGCAGTCTGCAACCCTAAGGAGAGTCCTCACCAGAACCTGACCATGCTAGCACCGTGATCTTGAACTTCTAGGCTCCAAAACTGTGAGAAAGAAATGTGTTTAAGCCACCTAGTCTATGATAATTTGTTGTGGCAGTCCAAACTGACCATCTTCCAGCATCAGGCAGTCAACAGTTGAGTGCCACTCCAAGGGACGTGACTCCCCAACACTGTGGCCTGGCCTGGCCTGCCCTGTTCCTGAGCCAGATACCGTGCAGCTGCTGGAGGGCCCCCTCAAGCAGACAGCTGCAGATATTTGAAGTTGAAAAGGCACTAATGGTGTTTGCAATGTTCCCATATATATATTCTCATTTCTCAGTCATATATAATAATAAAAGCTTCTCCCTCTTCCTGCTCCAAAACAACAAGAGAACACGGTATTTGGAAAGGAAAAGAGGGGCTTACCAGAGAGGAACCTGGGTTTTTCATTAAATGCACCTAGAGTTTCTAGTTAATATATTTTAATAGTCAAACATATTAAAAATCAGGGTCTAGCATTTATAGAGGATGTGAAGAAGTAAAGTGAAAAATAACAAGGCTCTGGAGTCTGACTGCTTTTAGCATGTAAGTGCCACCAGCAGAAGGAAAGGGTTATAAAATCTTATCATGGAATATGGGAGGCATCAATCATATGGTTAAAATGAGGGGAACTTTCTCATGAACAACATAAAGCATGTTCAATGAAGAACTTAAAATTTGGATGGGGTCTTAGCTTAGGAATGTGTTTTCTGGAGTCTTAAAAAAATAGCAAAAGTATTTTACATGAAGCCTAGGCACTGAGTCCTGCTCATCTGATTCTTTTCCTATAGAGATAAGAAAAAACTGGTCCTGCCTTTCCATTTCTCATATGTTTCTAGTACTCACTGTCCTCTGGTTGTTTTCTTTTGCTTCCTCTCCTTATTCCTACTCCTCAGCACTGGCTGCATTCTAAGGTGAAGTGATTTCTGGATTTGTAGAGTATATTAATTTTTTGATAAATGAATCAGCACTTAAATGCTGTCACAGTGCCTGAGTTATAAAGTCTTTAAGTAATTAGAGGTCTACACACATATGGAGAAAGTATCCTTACTTGAAAGTAAGTATATAGATTATTTTATTCATCTGCACAATTCCCATCACAAACAACATTTTAAATCAAAGGGAAATAAAGTCTTGGTGGGCTTGTGTTACTTTAAAATACTTTCAAAAACAAAATCAGACCACTCATTGGCTGATTTTTCCATTTCCAAATCCTATTCCCAGCAGAATGCCAGTGCAGTAGAGCAGTTTAATTTTTTATTATATGAAGTCCAAGTGACTGAAATTTTAACCTCTGCTTCTAACCACTTCATGTTGGTTTTATTTGTAATTAACTTAGTGAAAGACATCTGATGACAGATTCTTCCCTGTGCTCCAATTACCTGACTTATGAGGTTCTCCAAGGAGTTGAATTTAACCACTTTCTACTGAAAAGTGTCATGTGGCAGAGCAGGAATAATAAGTAGGAATTCTAGGTGTTTTAACAAGGAATCCCAATGGGTATTTTGGATGAGTCCACATGGGGAATGTTTGTAAACCCTTGACTGGTGTGGTTAGGTATGGGGCAGTGTCATGGTCAAAAGAACACAGCACTGAAACCAAAATTAGCGTCAAAATAACGGAAATACTTCACATCTCTCAAAAGCAATGCTTTTTAAAATTCCTTTTCTCACACTTACCCCATCCACAATGCATATTCTCTGCAGGTGGACCTGGACCTTTACTTTCAAATGTCCTTTGTCTGGAAAAAACTCTCCCTCTACCCACAGCCCTTCCCCTAGTCCCTTTCCTATGATTTTCTTCCCTGCCACTTGACTGATTCTGCCTAAAAAACCCTACAAGTCAATCTGGAAAAGGTGAGAGCTCCTTGGAGTGTGGAAGAGGAAGACAAATTAAGGAGGCTGTGAATAGGCCAGAAGGATTGTAAAAGCAGGGACTCATAAAATAACTTTGTATTTAAAATATATAGATAAGGGTATAGGAAAATTCTTTATCAGACAGCATCCAGGGGCATTTTATTAATAGCAGTCATCACTGTCCTTTATAACAGCCACTCCAAGACATCGGAGGAATGCATCCCAAATTTCCATTCTACATTATGACTCATTCATGACTTTTCCTTAAGCCTTTCCTGAACCTACTAACATTTTAAGTTTGTGCCACTTAAGCATTGCACAATTAATTAAAAATAGTTTGAAAATTCTCAGATTTGATAAATAACCTTATATTTACCTTTATATGAACTCTGTATTCTATAACCTTATATTTACCTTTATATGAACTCTATATTCTATCTTTAACTTTCACGATTTCAAAGACTTTGCAATGGACTGAATGTTTGTGTCCCCCCCCACACACACACACTCCCAAATTTATATGTTGAAATCCTAATCCCAAATGTGATGGTATTAGGAGTTGTGGTCTTCAGGAGGTAACTAGATCATGGAGTGGAGCCCTCATGAATGGAATTAGTCTACTTGTAAAAGAGACCCCAGAGAGCACTCCTGCCTTCTTTCCACTGTTAGGACACAACAAGAAGACAGCAGTCTGCAACCTGGAAGAGGCCCTCACCAGAACGCGTGGCTGGCACAGTGATCTTGGAGTTCCAGCCTCTAGAACTGTGAGAAATAAATTCCTATTGTTTATGAGCCACCCAGTCTATGGTACTTTGTTATAGCAGCCAGAACTGACTAAGATAGTCTTTATACACTCTTCTAACCCCCTTTCTTTTTTTAATCCCTCATTTTTGAGTGTTTTAAGCATTTTAGTTAACCTCCTTGGACTCTCTCCAGTTGAGCTATGTCTTCTTTGAGATATGGCAGTCAGAATTTCTCACAGTATTCCGGGTGTGGTTATGAGTCAGTTTTGCATAAGGAATGACAGACTTGTGTGATTTGCTTTTAGCATCCTTTTTGCTAATGTCTAGCATTATTTTTGTTGTACGAGCTTTCCAAAGGACAAACTCTTTAGAAACACATCATAATGATCTCTACACCATATTCCTTGATCATTACCTTTGTGGATAACTGTCATAACTATCCTTCTGTAGATGTGGTTTGAATTCATTGTTGCACCTGCCTAATCTGTACCCACATGAAATCTTATTGGCCATTTTTCTCCATAACCTTACCCTAGGGATTATGATCTGAGGACAACTTGATGGAAATTCTAAGATGAATTATAATCATTAACTATGTAAGCATGGGTAACATAATGGGTGGAAGAAGGCAAAGAGTACTCTTTGAGGGGCTAGAAAGGATTTATAGTAGGAGAAACCAGTAAAAATAATACTTGATTTTCAAAAGATCTTTAACAAGACTCCATGTATAAGTTTTATATGGTAGAATAATGTATTGAGAGGAGAGATTTATCCAGGTAGGCTCACCTTAATCACATAGGTCCTTAAAAGCAGAGAGCCTTTCCCAGATGTGGTCAGAGAGAGGGTGATATGATTACAGAGGAATGAGCGACACAACATGGCAGCTTTGAAGGTGGAGAAAGAGGCCATGAGTCATGGATTGTGGGCGGCCTTAGAAGCTGGAAAAGGCAAGGAAATTGATTTACCCCTTGAGTCTCCAGAAAGGAACAAAGTCCGATGGACACCTTGACTTTGGCCCAGGGAGACCCTTGTTAGACTTCTATCCTACAGAACTATCAGATAATATATTTGGGTTGCTTTAAACTTCTAAGTTTGTGTTAATTTATTATGGTAGGAAATAAATACAGCTGGGCTGAAGTTAATATTCCAATTCCCAGCTCTTTGCTTTCTTTTCAAGTGTGCTATTGTCTGGGCTTATAATATGCAGCCAAAATAGTTAACCAAATAATAAGATTGGTGGTCAATGACGCACATGTTACTTTTCTATTTCATTCATGAGGACCACATTGGAACCCATTTCTAAGTCTTTGATCCCAGCANGAATTCATTGTTGCACCTGCCTAATCTGTACCCACATGAAATCTTATTGGCCATTTTTCTCTATAACCTTACCCTAGGGATTATGATCTGAGGACAACTTGATGGAAATTCTAAGATGAATTATAATCATTGACTATTGTAAGCATGGGTAACATAATGGGTGGAAGAAGGCAAAGAGTACTCTTTGAGGGGCTAGAAAGGATTTATAGTAGGAGAAACCAGTAAAAATAATACTTGATTTTCAAAAGATCTTTAACAAGATTCCATGTATAAGTTTTATATGGTAGAATAATGTATTGAGAGGAGAGATTTATCCAGGTAGGCTCACCTTAACCACATAGGTCCTTAAAAACAGAGAGCCTTTCCCAGATGTGGTCAGAGAGAGGGTGATATGATTACAGAGGAATGAGGTCAGAGTGACGCAACATGGCAGCTTTGAAGGTGAAGAAAGGGGCCATGAGTCATGGATTGTGGGCGGCCTTAGAAGCTAGAAAAGGCAAGGAAATTGATTTACCGCTCGAGTCTCCAGAAAGAAACAAAGTCCAACGGACACCTTGATTTTGGCCCAGGGAGACCCTTGTTAGACGTCTATCCTACAGAACTATCAAATATATTTGGGTTGCTTTAAACCTCTAAGTTTGTGTTAATTTATTATGGTAGGAAATAAATACAGCTGGGCTGAAGTTAATATTCCAATTCCCAGCTCTTTGCTTTCTTTTCAAGTGTGCTATTGTCTGGGCTTATAATATGCAGCCAAAGTAGTTAACCAAATAATAAGATTGGTGGTCAATGACGCACATGTTGCTTTTCTATTTCATTCATGAGGACCACATTGGAACCCATTTCTAAGTCTTTGATCCCAGCANTCCCAGCTCTTTGCTTTCTTTTCAAGTGTGCTATTGTCTGGGCTTATAATATGCAGCCAAAGTAGTTAACCAAATAATAAGATTGGTGGTCAATGACGCACATGTTGCTTTTCTATTTCATTCATGAGGACCACATTGGAACCCATTTCTAAGTCTTTGATCCCAGCAGTGAGTGAGTTAGGAAGGCAGCCTCCTGGGGATATCATTCTAAAATCTTGCCTTTTCCTTGGGTGGGTAAAAAGAAGAAAAGTAGTTTTTTTAAAAAAGAGTCTTAAAAATAATTCAAATCAATGAAATAATGTAATGTGGTCATTTAAGATCCATAGACATATCAACTAAAGTTTACAGAAGAGAATAAGCCCAGTGAAATGTTAAAAATTGTTTATTACTATTTTAAGCCTTATTCCAATAGTATGACAGTGGTAGGGGGAAAGGTCAAAGTGGGACAAGAAAAAAAACAAAACAAAAATTTACTACGCTGCTTACAGAGAAAAGAACAGTTTCTATTTCTTCACCCTTGCACAGTTTTGCTGACTTTGGGCCAAAGATGCCTAGGGGGAGACTGGCACGTACAAATGATAGCAGCAGTGAAGAGAGAAGGAGGCAGCTACTTTGAATGTAAAATTAGAAGTGCCGAAGCAGCTCGAAGCCAGCCAGGAAGTTTGCCGAGCCATGAGAACATCAGTGCTTGCTGCCCTTACATGCTCCACCTGGGACTGGGACTGGATCTCAGTTATATTTACATTCAGCATTTTTATTTTGCAACTTTGTACACGTTGTCACTGATTTTAATTTAAAGCCAATCATTTATTTTAAAGAACTGGCTTTAAATTACTTCGGGGTAATTTTAGTACATCTCTGGGCCGATGATTTCCCCAGGAGATGACAGCTGGAAGTCAGGGATAAATTAGGCTTACCTGAAAGAATTCAACTTTTTAGACATGTTTTCCCCTCTGTGTTCATTCAAAACCTATTTACATTTCATAGCCCCAGTGGAAGGGGAATTTTTTTCCCCAAAACTTCTGTGTTAATCCATTTCTGTTGCTTATAGCAAAATACCTGCAACTGGGTCATTTGTAAGAAAACAAAGATTATTCCTTACAGTTTTGGAAGCTGAGAAGTCCGAAGTCCAGGGAATACATTTGAAGAAGGCCTTAGTGGTGGTGACAGTGATCCAGAGGTCTCACATGTCAGAAAATGGTAGAGCAGAGAGAGACTAACCTCTCATGTGCTCTTTATTTGAAAAGTTCTCAGAACCACTCCGCTGACCACCATTATTAATCCATTCACTACAGCACAGTCCTACAATCTCTCCAAGGCCCCACCGTTCAACTACCACAATAGGATTTCCCACCCTCTTAACACTGTCACAGTGAGGACCAAGCCTCCAACACACTAAACTTTTGGGCAGACAATTCAATCCGTAATAACTTCCTAGAACATGTTGAATATCATGGTCAGAAGAAACTACCATCTAATAAAATTGCTAAGAAAGGAGTTTAGAGCTACCACCTTAATCACTTGTGTCTCACCCAGACAGTGTCCCAGAACCAACATAAATTTCTGTCAGGACACAAGGAAAGCAAACCTTTAACCAGCTGTGCATTTTGTTTGAAGTCTCAGGGCAGTTAGAAATTGCCTCATGATTATAAAGAGGTTTAATTGCAAAAGCAATGAATTTGGAGGACTGAGAAGGAATCAAAATGGGAAGGAAAATAGTTTTTCTATGTGGTCTGAATATCACTCCCCAGCTGGGTTTAGCTTATAGAAAGTCAGGATCATGAACAATTTCTGGCTTCTCTCTACTGACATAGGAAGATTCAGCTAACTTAGCTAATATCCAAAGTACAGGAAGGCTCTATAAACTTGACCTCCCAGCTAGAGTTTGTACATCAAGGGGTTTATTTCTTCAGTTCTTAAATGTCCCAAACAATAGTTTGGACAATGTTTTAATTGTAAGATTACATGGGAAGACACCGTTTCAGAAATGCACAGTATCAATTAGCTTTAACCACGATCAAATAAGCTGCAAACCCATGAAAATGGGATAAAATGCTGGTGTTCTGACCTAGGAGAGACCTGGAAGAACATTCTCTAAAATACCAAGAGAAGGGTGGAAAACATGTAACACCTCGTTAAATATAATGTTATTACACTGTGTGGGGTTTTTTTATTGTTGTTATTGTTACTAACTCTGAATCAGAGCATCCAGTACATTGCACACAGGATGAATGGAATTCTATAAAAACAATGTACCTTCCTGTGCCAGAGGATGCTGCTAAAATGTAGGGTGGGGACATGGAAGTAGATACAGTGGGAGCTGCCATGGGGAGGGGCTGCCTTTGGTTTGCACCGTGTACAGGCACTGGAACAGTCAGGAGGCCTGAGCTGCAGCCTGCGTTCACCCCTAGCAAAGGGATGAGCCAAGTTCTTAACAATTCCTCAAAAGTTTCTTATTCTGTAACATGGTGTCACTAACACCTACCATGAGCATTATTATAAAGACCCTGTTAGAAAAAGCAAGCAAGGCATCCAGTATGGTGCCTGACACACCAGTGCTTAATGCAGTTGGCTTGATTCTTTCCTTAGTCTTAATCTAGAAAACAGGGGTAATAATGCTTATTTTATCCCCTCCCTGAAGTTTTCCCTCTGTCTAGCTAGACATCCTTCAGGGAAACTCTTCTGTTTTTTGTGTTTTGTTTTTCTCTAGAAAGCAAAATATTTGGTAACTATTTAAAAATGGACGTGTATTCTTCTGAGGCAACAAGGACTTCAAATTCCTTCTTTTGTGATAAGGGCATTGTCCTAATAGAGGCACAGTTGTGAGAATAAAATTGGGGAGACAAGGGAGAACAGGGAAAGCTACACAGTAGAGGTGACAGCAGTCCCCTGTCAGGAGGAGATGGAAAAGGGGTCACTATTTGGGAAGAGGAAAAGGGCTGAGGACATCCTGGGGACCCCACGCTCCTCCTCGATGTCTCGCTGAGGTTCGCACACTTTACTGGCAGGGCTGTCGGTCCTACTTCTTTCTCACCTTACAGATCAGTCGCTGGTTTATTTAGCATTTAGGTGTTTTCAGGGAAAGAAAATTGGTGTAAACCTACCAAACTGTACTGAATCAATCTAAGCGTTATGGAAAACATGTTTAATGTCTTAATGGTCTAATGGTAAAATTCTATGAAATAATTTGAATGAGGATCCTTGCACATAAATGGAGTGTCTACAGTTCCCGTTTGACTGGGCATGACACTCCCTATCTGAACCATCTGTTTCTGCTCAGTGTCAGCAATCTCAAAGTTGAAAAGAGGACAGACATGTCTGTGCTTGCAAACTTTTTCAGGTACATTCAATGAAAACCGTATATGCCTGCCTTTGGCACTCCACCATTTTATTGATTATATCTTTTTGGCAAACAGATTTCTCTAAATTTGACAAAACCTTAAATAGAACCAAAGGTCAGTGTATGCAGTTTTATTTTTATCTTTCTCAAACCTCAAAATATCAATAGTACTTTTAAAAAATGTGTATTCATTTCGTAGTTTTGTTTGGTCCCATATTCATCTTTCTCCTAAAAAAGGTTCAAACTCAGCAGACTGATAAACTTAGCTGTAAATTTTAGCTCAACTTACTCTCTTCAAAATCTTCTTTGGACAATTTCCTAAATGTGTATTAGTATTTAGTATTTTTTTCTAAATGTGGTTGTAGGGTCATTCACAGTGTTCACCTGTATCATAATCTATTTTTGTTTTACTGTGTGTGAAGATTCTCTGTGATAAAAATCCAATGACCTTGCCCTCTTAAGTTCCTTTCCGCTTTGAGAAGTGATGTTTAGAGAACATTTATAGCTCTAGAGGAGGCATGCTCCTCATGAGTAAGCGTGCTTTCCTGAGTTGAATTCATTCGAGATCTGATTCACTCTCCCATTTAGATAGCAAGTGCTCCATAGCACAATTACATCACTGGCCCCGTACAGCTCAGTGTTTGTCTTTACTTTCCACCCCTGTAGCATCAGCTTATTACAGTAATGACATGTCATCTGCTTTAAGTTACTTGCTTATTCAGAGAGAGTATTAGTGTAAGTTCTACTATACAGAGATAAAATGTACAGTATAAACTTAAAGAATAATTATTCCCTGGGGCTTACTGAAAGAGGAGTGAAATGAATCCTAAATGTTAAAGCTACAATGAAATTGGTTTAGATTCCAAATTATCTGTTCACTTCAGTTCCTTTCTTCCCCCCTCAGAAAATAGTCATCAGCTTAAGCCAAGTCATGATACAGTAACAAACAATCCTAAAATCTCAGGTGTTTACAGCCACAGAGGTGTGTTTCTCACGTGTGACATATGAGGTGTGGCTTCGTGATAGCTCTGCTCCATGTCCTCTTCATTCAGAGCTATAGTAGAGGCACACAATGTCTCTTCAAGGCCCATGTCACTTTCACTCACATTTCACTGGTTGTAGCACGTGGATAGCCAAGCCTGATGCTGATGGTGTGAATGGTCTGATCCTCCTGTAAGGAGGTGCATAGTAGGGAGGAGCTGCTATACAGGGGCAGCAAATAATTTAAAAAATGATTTAATCTACTCTCTAATTCTTGTCAATAACTCCTCACACACATGTCTACACAAAGACACATATACAAACATTACTGTAAAGTACTGAGCATGATCTCCTTAAAATTATCTAATCTGAATTTTTATCTCTAAGTAGTGGATGTCTCTTTGACAATTTTTTTCACCTTCTTCAACACTGTCCAAAGGCCTATGAACATTATTTGAACATCCTTAATCCTTTGAGGGTAAGTTTTCAAAATCAGAAATGCCTAGAATTCATTTGTAGTCAGTTCCGATAAACAGAATGGGTTGTTGCTATGCATTGAATATATGTGTCCCCCAAAATTCATATATTGAAACCTAAAACCCAATATGATAATATTAAAAGGCGGGGCTTTTAAGAGGTAATTAAGTCATAAAGTCTCCTCCCTCATAAATTGGATTAGTATTCTTATAAAAGGGCTTGAGAGAATAGCTAGACCTTTTGCCCTTCCACCTTTTACTATGTGAGTACTCAGCCAGAAGTCACCATCTATGAACCAGGAAGCAGGCCCTCGCCAAACATCAAGTCTGCCAGTGCCTCAATCTAGGACTTTCCAGTCTCCAGAATTGTGAAAATTAAATCTCTGTTGTTTATAAATTACCCAGTCTAAGGCACTTTGTTATGGCAGCACAAAGATAGTCATATGGTATATTAAAAAGTTCATTTTAACTAAAAACTATAATTTAGAATTTCTTATGTGGTTTTGAATTAATACTGAAGACCATTCCAAAAGATGACTTCCAACAATAATTTGAGCAATGGTTTCATGAATTAAAATATTTATATAATTGTAGAAAGCGAATATTTCAGAGGTGAAAAACTCCCTTGAATGGTTACATTTTAGTTGATTTTATAAAGAATATAGCAAAACTATGAGATAATGTGAATTCTGGTAAGTTTTGGCTATGGGCTTTAATTCTCCACCCAGGTGGTGGGGATTGCTTGGAATAAGTATTCAATATTCAGTGCACATTTTTAAAAAATAACTATCTATCTCTGACACACCTAATAAGTAAAAATATCTTTGTTCAGTTACTAGAAGATGAAGTGGAAAAAGTTGGTTTTTATTAACCTTGTAGCACTTCAATCTCACCTTTCATAAGAATGCTATCTTTGGATCCTATTTACAGCATTGAGTTGGCTTACTGCATTAATTACACTATTTTATACTCATTCCTCATTTTTATTCTTTTCTTTTTTTTAATAATTTAAGAATTCTTGGGGCCGGCCCGGTGGCGCACTGGATAGTGCGCCGCTTGGGAAGCGCGGCGG
>NW_007731206.1:133125-134589 GCF_000696425.1 Galeopterus variegatus
TTCTGGGACAGCTGCATCTGGCATGGGCCTCAGGCTGCTTCTGCTCATGGCAGAAAGTGGCGGGGAGCCAGCGGGTACAAGCAGATCACATGGTGAGAGGAAGCAAGAGAGAAAGGAAGCAAGAGAGAGAGAGAGGGTACCAGGGTCTTTTTAAGCAATGATCTCTCGTGGGAACTAATCAAGTGAGAACTCACTCATTAATCCCCCCACCCCCAGGGAGAGCATTAATCCATTCATGAGGGATCCACCCGCATGACTCAGTCAGTTTCCAACCCCGTGACATTGGAGATCAAATTTCCACATGAGTTTTGAAGGGGACAACACATCCAAACTCCATCAAGCAGTCAACTTATTTCTAGTTTATAAATGAGAAAATAGAGTTATAGAGAGGTTAAGAAGCCTATTCTAACAGCACACAGCTAGTAAGTAGTTGAGTGGTGATTCAAACACAGTTGGCTCCAGAGCCCATGCTCCGTCTACAACTATGTATACTGTGCTATGATCTGAATGTTTGTACCCCACATCCATGTGTGGATATCCCCAGTGCAATAGTATTAAAAGGTGGAGACTTTAGGAGGTAGTTAGATCAATATGATTGATGCTCTTATAAAAGAGGCCTGAGGCAGCTTGCTTGCCACTTCACCATGTGAGGACACATTGAGAAGACACTTCATAAGTCAGAGAGCACATCCTCACCAAACATTGAATCCTCCTTGATCTTGGACTTGCAGCCTCCAGAACTGTGAGATATAAATTTCCGTTGTTTATAAGCTGTCCAATCTATGGTATTTTTTTATAGCAGCCCAAATGGACTAAGACAAGCCATATATATGTTTACTGGTTCATTCATTCATTAAGAAAAAAAAAATATTAAGCACTGTCTATGTGTTAGGCAGTATCTTGAGCATAAGAAAGTTAAGNAAAAAAAATAGAGAAGTGAGATTGAAATATTTGGTAAATGCGGGTTCATCTACTTTGCAGAGTGTGTCAAGCAAAGTGGAAAGAGAGAGGACAAGAAAGCTGAACAGAGGCCAGGTGATGGCTGGTTTTTTGTTCCACTCTAAGGATTTAAAACTTTAGCCAGAAATAATGGAGGATGGGTTATAACTTGCATATACAGGCCCCCACCAACATGTTGAAATCTGATCTCCAATGTGGCAGTGTTGGGAGGTAGAACCTTTAAGAAGTAGGGCCTAATGGGAGGTGTTTGGGTCAGGAGTTGTGCCTTGAGTCTAAGAAGAGACTTTGGACTTTTGAGTTGGTGTTGAAGCTGTTGCTTTGGCCCCCATGGATTTGTCACCCCACTTCCCGTGTGATGGAGCCACAAAGGATTTCTCAAGGCCCATCTCTTCTGAGCAGTGAGAAGCCCCGAAGTGGTTAACTTCCCCAGAACCCCTCAAGCAAGAGGCATCCCTTCCTTGGGAAATTATCCCTGAATTGGGGTTCTCTTCCTGCATTTATTTT
>NW_007731206.1:135073-135970 GCF_000696425.1 Galeopterus variegatus
TTAGATGGCTGAGATTGCAAACGTGTCAGTGCTATGCTCAAGGCAAGTTGTTATGTAAACCAGTTGGGCTGATGAGGGCTCACTGTGTTTAACAGGATAAGGAAGAAGGCATGCTTTTCTGCACGTTCTGTGAATACAACGTGAATACAATGACGTGATTCTCAAAAGATAAAAATGTACTTACCGCTGGCAGGCTGTGTCATGCCTAATGGGTGTCATTTTAACATTATTGCTGCAATAATGAAAATGTTGAAGGAGAATCAGAGATTTTGATTAAGAAATTCATGTACAACCTGCAAAATTCCTCATTCTTCTGGGGGCTTATTCATACCTGAATTTTGGAAGAAATTTCTAGGCTCCAGTTAATCTAGCATAAATGTGAATCTGTGTTAGATTAGAAATGTTGTAATCATAGTAGCCAAATCCTTGTTGCTATAATAACACTAGCTATAATAATTTGTCATGCTTGCTAAAACTTGGGCAGATATTGACATGCTTCTACACCTACAACCCCTCAGAAATGCCACTCTCTTTGTAGAGATTTTTTTGGTTCTTCCCACCTTTTCATTTGTATAGATCATTACAAAAACTAAATATTTGTTGAATGAAATATGTTACTGTCCACCTTATAATTTTTTCATTTTTACTGAAGACATAACCTACTACCATAAAATGCCTTCTTTTAAAGTAGCAATGTATTTTTTTATTTCATTTTTTTAACTTTTAACTTTTTATTTTACCATTACACAATGTAAGAACTTTTTTTGTGGCCTTTACCAATTTCTCACTAAATCCCTCTCCCCATTTCCCACCTCTGGTGTCCTCAGTTCCATTCTCTCCTTTTGAGAGCTCAAAGAATTATTGTGATTCTTGTATCTTTCTTTCTTGTTTCTTTTT
>NW_007731206.1:137752-138546 GCF_000696425.1 Galeopterus variegatus
ATGGAATGTCATTCCATCTTTTTGTGTCTTCTTTAATTTCTTTCAGCAGTGATTTGTAGTTTTACTTGTAGAGATCTTTAACCTCCTTGGTTGAAGGAGGTTAAATTGATTCCTTGGTATTTTATTTTATTTTTATTTTTATTTTTTTGGTGACTATTGTAAATGGGCTTGCTTTCTTGATTTCTTTTTCTGCTAGTTCATTATTGGAGTTTTTAAAAAGCTACTGATTTTTGCACTTTGATTTGTATACTGCAACTTTACTGAAATCATTTATCAGCTCTAAGAGTCTTTTGGTAGAGGTTTTAGGTTTTTCTACATACAGGATCATGTCATGTGCAAACCGGGACAGTTTGACTTCATCCATTCCAATCTGGATGCCCTTTATTTCTTTCTCTTGCCAATAATTTATTAAATAGGAGTGGTGAAACTGGGCATCCTTGTTTTCTTTCCTGTTCTTAATCTCATTCAGGATGATATTGGCAATGTGTTTCTCCTATATGGCTTTAACTGTGTTCAGATACTTTCCTTTTATACCTAAATTGCTTAGAGTCTTTATAATGAAGGGATATTAAATTATGTTTAATGCTTTTTCTACTTCTTTGAGATAATCATATGTTTTTTGTCTTGATTTTGTTGATGTGGTGTATCACATTTATTGACCTGCATATGTTGAACCACCCTTGCATCCCTGGGACAAATCCATCTTGATCATGGTGTATAATTTTTGCATGTCTTACTGTATTCTCATTGCTAATAATTTGTTGAGGATTTTTGTGTCTATGTTCATCAAAGAT
>NW_007731206.1:140251-143369 GCF_000696425.1 Galeopterus variegatus
TATTTATTTCCATTTACTGATTTGAGGATTTGATTGTTTTTGTTTTTCTAGTTCTTTGATGTGTAGAATTAGGTTGCTTTTTGAAATGTTTTTACTCTTTTGGTGAAAGTGTATTTTGCAATCAACTTCCCTGTTAGTACTGCTTTTGCAGTATCCCACAGGTTTTGGTATGATATGTCTTTATTTTCATTAGTTTCAAGAAGTTTTTTGATTTCCTGTTTAATTTCTCCTTGGACCTATAGGTTGTTCAGGAGCATGTTATTTTATATCCCTGTGTTTGTATAGTTTCCAGAGTTTCACTTGTTACTGATTTATACTTTTAATCTGTTGTGGTCTAAACAGATACTTGAAATTATTTCAATTCTTTAAAAATTTGTTGAGCTTGATTTATGAACTAATGTGGTCAATCACAGAGAATGTTCCATGTGCTGATGAGAAGAATATATATTTTGTAGTTGTTAGATGAAATGTTGTATAGATATTTTTGCCAGGTCTAATTGGTCTAAAGTGTAGTTTAAATGCTGTCTTTCTCTGTTGATTTGTTGCCTAAATGATCAGTGCTGAGATAGGAGTATTCAGGTCCCCTACAACCATTATAGTGTGGTCTATCTCTTTCTTTTGGCCTAATAGCATTTGCTTTATATATCTGGGTGTTCTGGTGTTGGATGCATACATATTTATGATTGTTATGTCCTCTTGTTGGATAGATCCCTTTATCATTACATAGTGGCCTTCTTTGTCTCTTTTTATGATTTTTGGTTTAAAGTCTATTTTGTCCAATATAAGAATAGCTATTCCTGCTCATTTTTAGTTTCCATTTGTGTGATGTATCTTTTTTCATCCTTTCACTATTAGCCTGTGTGTATCATTGCAGATGAAGTGAGTCTCTTGAAGGCAGCATACAGTTGGGTCTAGATTTTTAATCCAATCAGTCAGTCTGTATCTTTTGAATGTGGAGTTTAATCCATTTACATTTAGGGTTATTATTGAAAGGCATTGTCTTCCTCCCAGCATTTTATCAATTTTTGTTTGGATGTTTTAAATATCTTTTGTTCCTTTCTTCCCCTTTCATTATTTGTCTTTGATGCTTGTTGGGTTTTTGAGGTGATAAGATTTAGTTTCTTTACTTTCTCATTTGATTTTTGTTCTACCAGTGGGTTTTGTTCTTTTGTGAGTTTTCATGGTAGTGATTATTGTTTTTCAGATTCCAGATGTAGGACTCCCTTTAGGATTTCTTGCAGGGCTGGTTGTGTGGTGGTGAACTCCAACATTTTTTGTTTTTCTGAAAAATACACTATTTCTCCCTCATCTCTGAAGGATAGCCTTGCTGGGTATAGTATTCTTGGCTGATAGCTTTTTTCTTTCAGTATTTTGAGTATATAATCCCATTTTCTTCTGTCCTGTAGAGTTTCTGTTGAGAAGTCTGCTGTTAGTCTGATAGGGGTTCCCTTACAGGTGAATTGACATTTTTGCTGCTTTTAGGATTCCCTCTTTGTCTTTGAGATTTGTCAATTTGACTATAAAATGTGTCTCAGAGAGGATCTTTTTGGATAAAAACTGTTTGGGGATCTTTGAGCCTCCTGGATCTGAAGGTCCACATCTCTCCCTATACCTGGGAAGTATTCCATTATTATTTCATTGAATAGATTTTCAGTGCCTTTTCCTTTCTCATCCCCTTCTGGAACACTCATGATTCAAATGTTTGTGTACTAAAGGTTGTCTACTTATTCTCTTAGGTTTTCTTCTCTTTTTAAAATACTTTTACCTTTCTTCATATTTTTTGTCCATTTGGATTTTTTCAAAAGGACTATCTCCAAGATCAGAAATTCTTTCTTCTGTTTGCTCTAGCCTGCTGTTTAGGCTCTTGGTTATGTTTTTCATTTCATTGAATGAATCTTTCAGTTTCATGAGATCAGCTACATTTCTTAAGGTATTGATCTTTTTGTAAATTTCCTTCTTCACATCCTGGATTTTTTTCTCATTTCATTATGTTGTTTAACTGAGTCTTCACATACCTCATTGACTTTCCTTAAGGATTGTTGCTCAGAATTCCTTTTCAGTAATTTTAAGGGTTTCCCACTCTGTAGGGTCTGGTATTTGAGAATTACTGTATTCTTTTGTTGGTGTCATATTTTCTTGGTTTTTCATATTTCCAGCATCTCTACATTGATGTCTGGTCATCTGGTAGAGCAGTTGCTCATTCTATTATTCTGGTTGGCCTTTGAGGAGAGAGACTTCCTCCTCTTTTTCCAGTCTCCACTGGTGACTCTCCTTGTTTTAATGCAGTCAAGTGGGCAGGAGGCAACTTGCACAGTGGCTGTGGCTACTACTGTGGTGGCAAACCATCCTCATGGTAGTAGTGGCTGTGGCAATGGCTATGGTGGACCACACATGCCTAAGTGGTGTTTTTGACATGCTCCTGCTTTCTGCCGGGCTGCCTATGGCTCCTTCCTAGGACCCCATGCGTGCTCTTGACTTCTGTTGGGTGGTGGGTGTTGCCTATGGCTCCTGCCTAGGACCCCATGCATGCTCATGCCTTCTGCCAGGCAGTGGGGGCTCCATTAATGAACATTATTGCTAGAATGAGACAGAGGCCAGCATCATGCTGTTCCTTGTTTTAATAAATCACACTGAAAGGACTTGCCCAGAAAACTTTAAACATAGCATACAATAGATTTTGTTACAGCAGTATCCTTCAAGTCTTTTAACTTTTTCATAGTAATATTCTAAACATAACATAGTGGTCTATCATCAAAGATTGTTTTGAATAATCCTGAGTAGTTCTTCAAATTTTGTTCAGAGCAAAAAATTCAAAACTATCAAGTTATAAAAGGATGTGTTCTCTTGTTATCAGATCAATTTTCTTTCTCAATATCAGTACTTTACAGGGTCCCTCTCTTTGGCACTCAGGGGTTTCTCTACCACAGCAAAATAAAGAGTCAGTAAGGGAAGAAACAGGAAAATGGCAAGTGTGGAAGAAAAAAGAAGAAACACAAGAAACCTTGCAGATCATAAGGGCGTCTATGGACAGATCACCACAGATCAGTTTGAGAAAAGAGAACACAGGGAATCTCAGGATGTGGAAGCTGATTTTTTTAACACTGTTCATGTCTCTGTG
>NW_007731206.1:144326-164360 GCF_000696425.1 Galeopterus variegatus
TGTATCATCCTCTGGACAACTTAGTAAAACCCTAATGCCTAGGCAGCTGCCTGAAAAGAGAAGAAGGGAGAGCATGGAAGTAGTTATCAAGAATAAAAAATACATGAGTTGACCTTTCAAAGTTGCATTCTGCCACAAATGAAAAGAGCACACTCAACATAACAAGAAAGCCATGTCCATCATGGGTTCTGTAGGATTCATGAAGTTTGATGATTCAATTTGGGTTTTCAGTAGGTAGATTTAAGATTAGTGGAGAAAAAAAAAGCAAATTCAAGAAAAGGGCAATTTTATGATAAAAGATAGAGATGCTGAAAATCACCACGGATATTCGAGAAAAAGTGAAAAATCAGTGTTATTGATGTTTGTGTAATAGAAAAGGAGCAAACAGCATGGAAATAGTTGTTGCAGGGCAGGGAGGAATTGATGGAGATTTCCATATGGGGAAAGAGCATAAAGAGGACATCCTGAAAGATCTGTAAAATTCATTATGGCAGATGAAATATGAACAGATCACCAAGATTTTATTCTATTTGAAGTAGGTTAAGAAATTAAATAAAATCCTCAGATAAACTCAAAAGAAGAGAACAGCACATCTTTCCTTTGTGTAAACTTTCTAGTGATTGGTTTAGATTTGTGTAGATGTTAAATGTGCCTTTGTTTTACACGTACAGTCTGCCCTCTCTATCTGCGAGTTCTGCACGTGTGGATTCAACCAACCACAGATCAAAAATATTAGAAAAATTTAAAAATAAAAAATATAAATATAATAAAAAATAATAGAAATAAAAAAACAATGCAGTATAACAACTATTTGTATAGCATTCACATTGTATTAGGTACTTAAGTAATCTGGAAATGATTGAAAAAATACAGGAGGATATGCATAGGTTATTTGCAAATACAACACCATTTTATATCAGGAGTTTGAGCATCCTTGGATTTTGTTATGCATGCGGGGGTCCTGGAACCAATCTCCATGGATACTGAGGGACAATTGTAGTGTGTGTATGCATACATACAATAATCTGAAACAGTCTGCTGCTATTTGATTATAGCAATGCATGTGTAGTTTCAGGAAGTCTAAACCATTCCATTCCTAAACAAATGGTTTCTTCACTAAATACCTCATTTGAATTTGGGGTAATTCGTTTTATAGTAGGGCATGTTGGCCCACCAATATGGTCTCAGTTAGAGTTGAGTTACTAAAATTTTACCCCGGAATTCAAAAAGGAACAGCAATAAAATTTGTTATCTTTTCTAAACAACAATAATAATGTTAAGGGTTTCAGTCTTTTGTCTCATCTTAGACTCGATACCAACAATCAGATGGAGATAGTCTGGGAACCCCTTTCTGTCCTGACACAGAAGTAGGCATTCTTCTGAGAATGCCTGTAGTAAGGAGAATAATGCTCACCCCACCCCCACCTAGCCCCCAAAAGATGTTCACATACTCAACCTTGGAATCTGTGAATACATTACCTTACATGGCAAAAGGGACTTTGCAGATGTAATTAAATCAAGGATCTTGAAATGGAGAGATTTTCCTGGATTGTCTAGATTTTCCTGGATAATTACAATGGTCCTTATAATTGAAAGAAGGAGGCAAGAGGGTAAGAGTCACAGAAGGAGATGTGATGACAGAAGCACAGACTGGAATGAAGCAGGACCACAGCTGAGGAATGCAGGCAGCCTCTAGAAACTGGAAAAGGCTGGGAGCCAGATTGTCTCCTAGAGCCTCCAGAAGAAACTCAGCTCTGCTGACAGCAAGATCCATTTCAGACTTCTGACCTCTGGAAATATATGATAATAAAATTTGTTGTCTTAAACACTAAATTTGTAGTAATTTGTTACAGTGGCAATAGGAAATGAATACAGTGCCTAATGAAATGACAAGCGTCTCTACAAATCAGCTACATGGACATATCCCATAATCACCATGCATTGAAAGTATACTCATGTCTCCTAAGATAAAATCCCATTTTAATAATTATCACCTATGACTTTTGATTATCCTAGGTAATCCAATGCAGATATGAAAATAAATGTATCTCCAGGGTAGGCCCAAAGGAAATTGAGGGGGGTGGGTAGCAGAAATTGGAGGTTATTAAAAATCATGGGGCTTCCCTAAAGGTTGGGAAATTTATCAACTGTGCTTCTCTTTCCTATTCAAGTAGTCATATTTGTCAAGAAATCTATGAGCAGGAAAGAACTCTAAGTATGTCTTCAGTGGGCAAATATTTGATTTTTCCTAAATTCACAATGTAGAGAACAGGATTAAAAGCCAGAGACCATTGGGGGTGGAAAAGAACTACTTATTTAAAAAAAAAAAAAAAGTGGATTGAATCCAAATGTCATGGGCCAGCCTGAATTCTGGTGAGCCTAATGATTTTTGAAAAATATCTGTTAGAACTGCTCTCCTTGCCAGGCTCCAGGGTAAAACCGCAAGTAGGAATTGATTTGTTGTATTTTATAAAATCCAAATACTGTTTTTCTGTTCTAAATACTGTTTTTAAGAGAATCTGAAATAGAACACAGGGAAGAAATTGATACAGTCCATTTTAACCTTCCCAAGCTGCCAGGCCATGATCTCTCCCTGTTCCCTCCAGAAGGGGTCAAACAGTGCCCACTCCCCACCTTCCAGGAAGCTGTGACTCCTAGTGAGAAGCTATTTACGTAGTTGTGCATTCTCGGACCATGTTTGAAAAATGTCCGGAAGTGGCCAGAGCTTTGGAACTAAGTGGGCATTCACTGAACTGAGAAAGAATAAGTGAGAAAAAGCAAAGGATGTTCAGATGCTTGTAGTCTTGTTAACACTTTCCGAAATCTAATCATTTAGTGATGTTCTAGGTCTCTCTTTCTCTGCTTCTCCCCAAAGTGACATGGGCATGCCACTATGATTAGGTGGGAAATCTCATTCTCCTCTTAAAGTGAACTCAAAGTTCAGTGGTTGCGTAAGCCCCGAAATTCCTTCTAGACTGGCTTCACATGAACTTAAGATTTTCATCCCAAAGATCTAGGCCTCAAACAAGGAGTTTTTAATAGGAGCAAGTGACAAGGTCAAGATGATGGTCTTAGAAAACCTTGTAAACTAGGTTTGTAGATGAAAGGACTTCAAAGTACACAAGCCGCTGTCAAGTTCTATAGCAGTGACTAGAAAGAGTGTATGCATTCATACTGATGGCAGAGAAATTGGAAAGTACTGTCTTGGGCAAAGCTGGACCCCAACTACTTTCCTTGCAATGATCCCTACAGCATTTCTAAAAGGAAGCTAACATCTATGGCCTTCATGTTTTAGTGGAAGGGTTGATGGGTGATAAATAGCATGTGTTGGGAAAATAGAATAATCTAATCAGGCCCCCTTCACCTTAGGTCCAGTTGGGGGTGGCGCAGCACATTCTTTGTAAATAAGTTGTGTGTGGGTGGAGTTAGTGCGTATGCGCAGCTCCACCACCTTAACTGGTGTTGACTGCCACAGGCATCCACCCGTGCGGCCATGCTCTCCATCCTATGGCTCCAAGGACATTTTGCCAGTTACCTAGCTCATAGAACTGCGTGTGAAGGATTTGTGATCCAGTCTGGGCAATGGGCTTGGGGGGTCTGTGAGCTCCAAACCCAGCCCTAGCTCAACAATTGGCCCAGTCAGCAGGATTATGGGCACGTAAAAGAACTCGACAGCATGCCTCTCCCTTACTCAAGTTTTTTTGATAAGTAAATAATTGGAAAATAGGGCAAAAAGAGAACTGCAGGTGGAAAATAAATTATCATCTTTATGACCAATATAGGCTAGGCCAGAGAATATACTTACCTGTGCGGAATAAAAGGCTTCCTAAAATTTAACACAAGAATTAGCCAGACCTACCCAGCAGTACTAGTTATCTATTGCTGTGTAATAAAAAAAAAAGAAAGAAATTTTTTTTTTTTTTGTCTTTTTCCGTGTCCGGCAACGGATCGCAACCCTCAGTGTTGCCCCCGTACCGGACCGGGGACCGGCAACGGGATTGCAACCCTCGGTGTTGCTCCCGCGCCTCGCTCAGCCAGTGAGCGGGAACCAGTCTGTATGTGGGATCCGAACCCTCGGGCGGGAGCGCCACCGCGCTTCCCAAGCGGCGCACCTATCCAGTGTGCCACCGGGCCGGCCCAGCCCAAAAAAACAAAGAAAATTTTAAAAAAAGAAAAAACTTAGCAGAAACACTAAGCATTTATTATCTCACAGTTTATGTGGATCAGGAATCGGGGTGCAACACAGCTGGGCCCTCTGACTCAGAGTTTCTCATGAGGCTACTAGAATCAAGGTGTCGGCTAGGGCTGTGGTCATCTCAAGGCTCACTAGCACGGCTGTTGGCAGAAGTTAGTCCCTCAAAGATGATTGGACCGAGGGCCTCAGTTCTTTGCTGGCTGTTGACTGGAGACATTAGTCCCTGCTAAGTGGAGCTCTTCATAGAGCTACTTGTAACATAGCAGCTTGCTTCGAGACAGAGATAGAGAGAGAGAGAGGCCCACAAGACAGAAGTCAGTGTTTTTGTAACCTAATCTCAGAAGTGATGTCCCTTCACTGTTGCCATATTCTGTTTATTAGAAGCAAGTCACTAGGTGTTGCCCACATTCAAGAGGAGGAGATTGCACAAAGGATGAAAACCACAAGGGACATTCTCAGAGATGGCCTGCCATGACAGACAAGTCAGGCAGTGCCCAGGAAGGTGACAGGCCTCTGCCTGCCCCATCCCAACAGGAAAAAATCCCTGCTCCAAAAAGCTTGCCCCCAGGAGAAAAGATAGAGGACAGGGTATATTCTTTCATGGCCATCAATCAGATAAATAAATCCTGAATGAGAGGGAGTAGTGGAGAGAGGCTATGACCTTAGGCAATGAAGTGGGGGAGGGGCTGAAAGGGAAGGAGGCGACGCTTCTAAACTGAGAGAAACATCAGGAGAGCGGAACAAGAGCCCGTAACACTCACAATACCCCGTTTATATTATGATGTTCCACTTACATATAAAGAAATTGGAGCTTAGAGAGATTGAGCAACTCAGGGTCACACAGCTACTATGTGATGAAGCCAGAGTCTAAAAATACCCAATTCCTGAAAAAGTGCCATATTCTGTATTATAATTATATTTCCCCATGTTTAGAATCTGCTTGGAAGCAACTATGTGATGAAGACATTCATACTTGCCAGTGCAAATGTCTCATTTGGGGAGGATGCACCCTCGCTTCTTCCGTATCCTTAAATGTCCCCCAAACCTGAAGTGTTATGATGGTGATGAAACCATGGCGCTGCCAGAAAATGAAACACACACCTGGCTTAAAAGTGAGCAGTGGCAGGAGCCAACTGCCAGCTGCCTGGGGAAGCTGAAGATCCCCTTAGGACTGTACAACCAATGTCCTTAGCCGAGAAATTTGCCAACAGCTTATAGCCCACACAGAGGTGGTGACAATCCAAAGGTTTGTCCAGAGTGCCTGAGTGGGACATGTAACAGGTCAAAAAAGCATTGCTTTGAACGTGAGACAAGACATGTGCTTTCATCAGTACTTACCCAGTCTCTCCATCCCTTTTGTCCTTGGGCACATGCTAAACCAAAGATGGCAACACAGCTCCCCACTGCCTTTGGGGTACAGGGTCTGTACAAAGTCTATTTCTAGCCCTACAACCTACATGGAAATATAATGCCTGCACTCCTTTGTCTCTTCAAAATTTTACACCCTTTTTAAAAGGAAATGGAAAAAAATTTATTTTAACTCAAGGGTAGTGTACCCTCTTATTTAGTGTCATTCATTCAATGGTACTTGAGTCTCATTGTGTCCCAGGCACTATGATGTGTGCTGAGGGTCCAAGGTGAAGAAAACAAAGGACTGTACCAGGAGCTCACAGTGTGGGGGACAAGCAACTGAATCCCCAAAGAGAGCACAATGATGTCATCAAGAAGAGATGCCCCAGGTCACATGGCATCTCCAGGGAGGGACTGCGTATGTGAAGGGGATTCATGAAGGCAGAGGGCTCTGGGCCATGGACATTACCTACCCATCTCCCTCTCCAGAGCCAAGGTCACTAAGCTGCTCTTCACTTGCCCAGAACAAAAGAAGGCTGTAGGCATGAGGGGCAGGATGTGGAAAGGGATTGGTCAGGGGTCCACAGGTCAGAATAAAGGAGTTCGTGTGAATAATGTTCCCCAAAGAGATCAGTATAATGGATCAGCAGCACACCACCAACATATACGCCCATATCATCTGAGATTCCCCACCCCTCAGAGGGAAAGATACCATATGAACAAAAAAACACCCTCAATTTTTGCTGCGTCTCAGTTCTGACCATTATCTCCCTCTTCTGAACGTCCCATGAAACCTGTCTCTGCCTCCAGATCAAGTTTTCTTGTTGGTAATCCCCAGGTCCTTCTAGAACAGGAACTGTGCAATATTGAAGCTTTACTGGGGGTCAGTCTGTCCTCTGCTCTCATCTCGCCCTGACATAAACAGGGCGAGTGAACAGCACAGTGTTTGTGCAAACTGCAGTCTTCTATTTACCCGGATGCAGCAGAATTCCTCTTAAATCACATTGACTGTGTTTCTCAGCTAAGCATCCACAACAGTCTTCAGCTGAAACTCCTGTCAAGCACAGAAAGCATCCCATAGTTAGCTTTTCCTTGGACATAGCTGTAGGTCCCCAGATAAGTGAAACCAGTGATGCATCCTTGGGTTGGTCTGTCATGGAACTTGAAAACTCACACCCTCCATCTCCACTTTACATTGTGTTTTCCTTTTCTCCATAGGTCACTTTTTGAATTAAGTTCCCTACCCTCTCCCCATCCCCACTTTTCTTACACCCAGGAGTTTTTCCATATGTCAACTTCTGGTAACCCACTTGCTGTTCTTCACAAGCCACTGTTTATTCCCCACCCACGCCCCCATCAGCAGCAGCCGTAATGCCAGTCCATTTCTCCTCATACTAGTCTTGCAGCGACCTCCATCCACAGATGCCTGTTGCATCATTTCTTGGTTCATTTAGCGACGAAGGTAAGCCATCATGATGTCTCCCGGATGGGGACGTCAGCATTAGATGTTGTGGTAGTGTTCCTAGGACTCAAATACTACAGAAACTGAAATTTCTAAATCCAAGATCCCTAGTATCCATATCAGAAGTTCAAAATGAAATTGAGCCAGTCACATCTTTGTTTCACAGACCTGCCTGTTCATCTTCAGAACATAAAATATTCTGGGCCGGCCCGGTGGCGCACTGGATAGTGCGCTGCTTGCGAAGCGCGGCGGCGCTCCCGCCCGAGGGTTCGGATCCCACATGCAGACCGGTTCCCGCTCGCTGGCTGAGCGAGGCACGGGAGCAACACCGAGGGTTGCGATCCCGTTGCCGGTCCCCGGTCCGGTACGGGGGCAACACTGAGGGTTGCGATCCGTTGCCGGACACGGAAAAAGACAAAAGACAAAAAAAAAAAAAGAACATAAAATATTCTGCAGCCTGCTGAGGAAGAGACCCAGGTTTGCAAAACACCCTCCTGGAGTTTATCGAGGACAGGTCAACTCACATGTGGAGACACATTGCATATATTTATAAACATATATTTTAAACCCTGACAACATGAATACACTATTGAAATGTTTTCATCTTCATTTTTTACATTTGTTGTCTGCCACAGCATGTTTGCTTTTGACCATCATCAGAAATTTGACAAGACATCTGATTTTTTATTTTTTCCATATTTACAATCTGCAATCATATTTACAATGGTGAAAAATTGGATTGTTAAAATAATTTACCCCGAGCTCCTGGTCACAGATGTTTATAAACTGATTGTCCCTACATGAATTGAAGTGGTGATGAGGAATTTTGATATGGCCTGTACACTAACCCTGATTAAACCTTGCCACAGCTTTGATCAGCTCTGTGGTAGCATGCTGCCTGAGTATCTCCTTGAAACGGGGTCTCATCATGAGGCAGAGAAAAGCTTCCTATCTTAAGAAAGGTCAGTTCCATCCTTTCTAAATGTGACAATGTACATGCCAAGTTAACACACCAAAAAAGTGTCGTGCATGCTCATGAAGATAGACTGTGTATCAGCTAGATATTGCTGTGTAACAAACCACCCTAAAATAATGGCCTAATCAACAGTCATTTATATGGTTCATGATTCTGCAGGTCAGAAGCTTAGACTAGGATAAGCTGAGTGCTTCTACCCTTAGCTGGGCTTTCTCAGGCATCTGGGGTCAGTTGTGGGTTGGTTAAGTAGCTCGGCTTCTGAAAGTTGGCCAGCGTCAGCAGGAGTTCCTCAGTTCTGTCCCATGTGGTCTCTCATTCTCCAGCAGGCTCACCTGGGCATGGCCTCATGATTATGACAGGGTTCTAAGAGAGATTAGAAGTGCAGGAGGTATTTTGAGACTGTATTAGTTTTCAATTGCTGCATAACAATTACGACGAACTTAGCACCTTAGCACAACACTCCTTTAGAAGCTCACAGTTCAGTAAATCTGAAGTCCAGCATGATGTGACTGGGTTCTCTGCCCCAGGTAAAAAGTGTGAAATCAATGTGTCAGCTCTCATCTGGAGGCTGGGGGGGGGGGGCGGGGGGGAATATGCTTCCAATCTCACTCATGATTATGACAGGGTTCTAAGAGAGATTAGAAGTGCAGGAGGTATTTTGAGACTGTATTAGTTTTCAATTGCTGCATAACAATTACGACGAACTTAGCACCTTAGCACAACACTCCTTTAGAAGCTCACAGTTCAGTAAATCTGAAGTCCAGCATGATGTGACTGGGTTCTCTGCCCCAGGTAAAAAGTGTGAAATCAATGTGTCAGCTCTCATCTGGAGGCTGGGGGGGGGGGGCGGGGGAGAATATGCTTCCAATCTCATTCTTGGTGTTGGCAGGATTCAGTTCCTTGTGGTTATAGTCCTCATTTCCTTGCTGGCTGTCAACTGGTGGTTACTCTCAGCCACTAGAGGCTGCCCACATTCCTTACTGCAAAGCCCCCTCTATCTCCTAGCCAGCCACAGCATGTCAAATCCTTCTCATGCTTCAGATCTCCAACTGCCTATGTCTCTCACCTCTAGACCCAAATTTAAAGGGCTCATGTGATTAAGTCAGGCCTACCTGGATAACATCCCTATCTTAATCTAAGGTCAACTGATTTGGAAAGTTGATTACATCTGTGAAATCTCTTTTGTTATCTAATGGAACATAACCACAAAAGTAATAACTCTTTCTTTTCAAAGGTGCCAACCTTATCAAGGCCAGGAGATTGCACAAGGGTAAGAGTCACTGTGGGTCATCCTGGAATTCCACCTCCTGCCCAAGGCCTTGGCTCAGCTGGCTTGTCATCACTTCTACCACATTCTAAAGACCAAAGTATTCTACTGCCCAAATTCAAATGGTAGGGAGATTGATTCTAGCTTTCAATGGAAGGAGCCACAAGGTCACACTGAAAGGGGAGTAGACACAAGGAAATGTAGAGGATCAAAACCACTTTTTGCAGTCTGTCACAGATAGCACACATGAGACTTGCTTAGAGCCCAGGCAGCTCAATGCCCATGGTAACTCTTGCTGCAACAAGGTGGCCTGAAGAGAGAATCCACTTCTCAGTATTAGGAGAACATGGAAGGCCAGGCAATGAGGAAATGTCAGGCCCTCACTGTCCTGGGAAGTAGACTAAAACACCTCTATTTCCTGGCTGCTCCACTTCACAAAACTCAGCTATCTCTGCCTCCTGCCATGTTATTGGTGCCATAGAACAGTCAATCAGGATATTTTCACACTTCGCTTCAGGGGACCCCAAGAGGGGGAGCTCACTGTTCCCAAACCAGGAGCCTGAATATGTTAATATCCTTTCAGAATCCTGCTGACTGTGTTCCCAAAGAAAAGGATGAGACAGGCAGGTGCAAAGGAAATAGAAGCCATAATCAGTCCAGGTGGGAATCTCAAAACTGACCAATAGGATTCCTTTCCCTTATTGATATTCCGTGATTCATGGAGGTTTAAATCTTATCCTTGTAATAAGTCAGAATAGTTCCTACCCCCCTGCCATATGTAAAATTGAACAGCTGAAGAGGTTTAAATAAACTCAGAAGTCAAAAGAGACAAGAGTCCTAGCTAATACAAAATGATTAGGTAGGAAAAGATTTTCTGTCCTCAGTGCAGTTTATCTAGTTATTATCTATTATCTCCGCACTATTAAATGTTTTTGAGGCTTTGGAGGCAAGGCCAGAGAAAACAGTTCTTCAAAAATCTGCCTCTTTTATTTTTTTTTTGAAGTGGTGAAATCATGCCTTTCTTGTGTTTAAATCATTTCTCAGAGTTTAATTAATTCATAGAATGTTAAAAGAAAAAACGAGCTGCTGTAAGATTCCTGTGCTGCCTTGGAAATGTGCATCAAGTTTAGAATGAAAGCTTGTGGGGAACACATTTCTTTCAAGGATTCTCAAGAGTTGTTAAGAATCATGCCTTTCTCTACATCCATCACTGTGCTGATCTCACATCTTAGTTAAATGAGCTAAATTTACCAAGTTCTGCATAATTTCACAAGCCAGGGCTGCCAGAGCTCGAAGTTTCCATTGCTGATTGGAGTCTAGCCAGTAATATACACCCAGAATCCAAGAAGGGTCGGAGGGATTACTCACAATGTAAAGAATCATTTTCAGGGAGAAACACAGCAAAAAGCAGGTTCGGGGAGAAGACTGGAAAGTAAACTGCACCATGTTTTTATTTATTTGGAAATAGCATTAGTGGAGGGTTTGAGGGTTGTTTCTTAGCTTCTTCAGATAACATTCAGATAGTTGTTGCAGGTGGAAAGCCCAGAATAGCAATGACTTGCTGGTAAATGTGGGCCCCTTTTTACATATTAATCTTTTTGTTGCCTTCCATTTATGCATATGCTATTGACGTGCAATAGATATGCTTAACTTTCTTTTTTGAAAAACTATTACCTTTGCTTGTGGTCTGTATTATTGCCACATTTAAGCAATGAAGCAGTGCTGTTTAAAAAAAAAAAAAATCCGACCTTTTTTTTCCAGTTTATTGACAGATCTCCCAAAACGACAGCTGAAGTCTATTAAATACGTGGATCGCTATTATTTGGAGAAGGTGTTGGCAATCTTTTGAGTGGGGTGTGATGTTACAGATGTATTTTTCTAACAAAGTAAGGATGAGACAAGACCAAGGGAAAGGAAGGGAAAACTGGGTGTTAATGTGGACATAGGGGATGTCTTCCTCTCATTGACTTCCCTCTATTTTCCATCAATTAGAAAGTTCAGTGTCTCTTTAAAGTGTGAATGCCAGCTGGGACAGTTAAATCTGTTCCACTCTGACACTTGGGTTTGCCTTTCAGAAATCTTTCTGTGATGTAGGAAACAGGCCCCGGGAGAGGCCAGGAGTATGGGCTCTTACCCTTGGGGCAACTTATGCAAATCACCATACAACTCCTGGACCCCAAAATAGTAGGGCCTAGGTTTTAGGAAAATCATCCAGAAATGGCCCTGGTCCCCAGTGTTTTTGCGGTTGTAAAATTTCTCACCCAAAATAATACACAAATAGATGCTCGCACTTAAATTCATTCATTCAACAGAGTCCAAATACAGCAAGGCACTTTGGGGGGCACTTGTGTTTATAATAGGGATGAAACAGACTGGGTGGGTGCCCTGGGGGAACACTGGGGAAGTGGGTGTCCTGGGGATGCCTGAAGGGTGCCCTGGGCGAGCTTACTCCCTGGTAATTTTAATACACTTAGCTTTCAATTAGTTTTTCTGATAAATCTATGACCATTCTGATATCATTAGTGACATCCTAAAATATACCTACGCTAGGTTGTTAACCATAACGAAAAAATATATAAAGGTCTCCTTTTCCTGAAGCTCATGTATACTTAAAGTGAGACTGAAAAAAAACCTAAATTAGGTATTTACAGATACCATTTTGAGAAATTAGTGAGCGCAGCAAAAGTACATTGACACGTGTATTTCTGACTCCATTTGTGACCTAAAAGGTTTCCTTGCTCTTGATTTTCTATTGCTAAACCACAGCATCTTCCCATTTGGCACAAATAAAGAAAACAGGTCTTTCTCTTTTTTGTTTTTCCCATTGAGAATATGAAATTGGCCTCTCAGTTATTACACTAAGGATTAGTGAGGACATTTTAAGCACAACTAATTAAAGAAGTGTTTCCTGAAATTAGTATATTTTTGTCTAATTACATTAGAAGAAACTAAATATAAAATGCTATGGATAAAAATAGACAGAATTACTCAGAACTGAGGGAGGGGGGAAGAAGTTTTGAGTAAATATTAATAAGATCTGAATAAAATAGACGCTGTCTTCTCCAAGCATTCTTTTTTTTTTTTTTTTAATTTTTTCAGTTGAAAGAAAACTAAATATTCAATATTAAAAACAAGTCTGTGAGCAAAAATTACTGACCCGTCACCCTCTGGGTAAGGGCACTGTCTAAATAGGACTTTCTGTGACGATGGGAATGTTCTATCTGTACTGTCCCGATAGAGTAGCTAAATGTCTTACAAGTGGCGATTCAAATTTAAATGAACTAACATTCAATAAAATTAGCAATTCAGTCATAGTAGCCACATTTTTTTTTCCTGAGGTGTTTGCATAGAGCTTACCTGATTCGTGTAGAGCCAAAGTCATTGTCTACATACTGTTACCGACAGGCCAGCCTCAGCTTGCCCTCTCGCCTTAAACAAATGACCTGAAAGTCCAAAAGTTGATTCAAGGATTGGAAGGTTTATTCAGATTACCGGTACTCAACTAAATGTCTAACCAAGCAAACAAACAAAGAGAAAAGAGGAGAAGTGGGGTCCAGTTTAGCCTAGTCCTAATCAGGGGGGCCGACCTGTTCTATTAACAGTAACCGATAAAAGCAGTTCTCCCCACTGTTTTCAGCATAAAGAAAAGTATCGACTAGATTTATATCAGAAAAACAAAGCATAGCCGGGAGCCCTCCGGGGTGCACCTATATAGACGTGGATACAATCCAACCAAACAGAAGAGGGCTCAGAAAGTCAGAAAGCTAAAGAGAATAAAGCATTGCCTTGTCAGAATTTAGGCCAGGGACTCCAGGAGAGAAATCTCCCAGCAGCAGGGACATGGGAGCAAAATAGTCCCAGTGGCCACTTGCCTCTTGCAGCTAGAGTCTTTTCTGGTGTCCAAAGCTTTCCAATTTTTGCCAGTGATTAAATTAGGCGCTCAGATTCCAAAGTCATAGAAATAAACAATGTACCCAAATAGTAAAGGAAGCAATGCTTTATTAAAAGAGGAGATAGACTTATGCATAAGGGGGGTAGCAACAGTAAGGCTAGCCTCCCGAGGGGAGCTGTTCAGGGTCTTTTATAGGGAAAGGAGTTAAGGGGTATAGGCCAGCGTCACTGGAGGTGAAGAAGGTGGGAATTCCTAAAGGGGTCTTAAGGTTAATCTGTAACTTTTATAATTATAGTAAACAAGCCTTGGCAAGGGGTTTTGCAACTCAGTAAATACCTGTTTCCTCTCTTATCTCAGTCTATTTTGTCAGGGCAGCCCAGGGGTAATCATTTGCCCTGAGGGGTCTCATGACTGAGGAGTGGAAAAGTAACAAAGTGTCCTCTGTGGGGGGAAAATAGAGTCAGTTTGGTTCACAGGCCTAGCCTTACTCTCTTTCAACATCAGTTCAAGTAAAATCATCCTTTTTTTTTTGTAGCCACATTTTAAGTGCTCAACAGTGATATGTGACGTGTGGCTACCACACTGAACTGCACAGTTCTAGAACCGAAGGGACAAGGTTAGGTACGCAGTGAAAATACACGCTCAGGGTTTTCCAAATACAGATAGAAATGGGAAACATTTCCCAAAAGACCTCTATGGAGCATGAGGAAAAAGGTCCACTTTGTATCATCTGGAGGATTTTTTTTTTCTTTCCATCAAGTTTCAGCCAATAATTAAAACAAGGGAGCAATACTTTCATCCTAACACCTTGAGCAAATCCTCAAATCTCTCCCTGGAGTTCCCTTGATACACGTTTTACACAACCTGTCTACAGAACGCACACTTTCCAACCACCCAGTGTATGTTTTTCATGTAAATTCACTTTTCTGGTCCTTTGAGTATATTTATAATGGAAATTTCCCCTACATAAAGCCTATCTATACCTTAGCAACCACACTTTCCAAAGCTGTTCCATAAAGCAGTTTTCTCTATTTACTTTTGTCTATTTATGCAGACCAGACCACGCAATAAGATTTCCAAACTGGCAAGAAAGATGAAAATAGACAAAGTCCTTTACTGTACAGGTAAGCCTTTGGAATGTCTTTACGTCTCTATGAGAGCTGACATAAAGCAGGAACTCAAATGAGCCTGAGTCAAAACTTCAGGGCCAACCACAGATTTCTGCCTCCTTTTTAGTCAATTGGGTATCATAGTGTACGCGTGAATGATAAAGATTATTCATGAATGAATCTACGCAAAATATATCAAATCTAGTTTGAGGGGATTTTTGTATGAGAGAAGTTACCTTTAACCAGCCTCCGTTCCATGCTAAAGCGTTTCACGCTAGTGTTTCACAACTACAATATTCTTATAAGCTTAGAATTCAAATGAGGCCAAAGCTATCAAAAGCAATCTTCCATCTCTACCTGTCCCAGAAGAAGTTCACCAGGGTGAATTCCTGGAAATGATTTGCTTTATTCTTCTGGAGTCTGCTCCAGTCTAGATAGATGAGAAAGAATCTAACAGGTCATTTGCTGAAGGGAATCCCCCTTCCAGAAGCAAAACATTCCAGGGGCCAACCAGGTCCTCAAGTCTGCCTTGAGGTAGCCCCGAGGATCTCATTTCTTCGGATTTCCAAGGGGGAATTTACTTACTCATCATTATTATCTAAACTTGGACCATTTTCAACTAGAGATTAGACATTGGCAAGTAGCCTTGAGTGAACTGTATTCAGAATTAGCTCCTATTGGACCTGACAATTGATAAATATATTAACAAATACATCACCTTTGGGGGAATTATTTAATGCATTTCATAGTACAGGGCATTGTTTATAAATGTATATATGCTCTACCTCTAATATAACTACTAATATAATTTACTTCCTAAGCTGGTTTGTTTGTTTGATATCCACATGCTCTAGCTCCAAGATACTTGAAGAGCATTAGTTACATTACATTCAGACTTACTGGGCTAGTTCCAACCCAAGCACAATCCCAATTCTAAACCTTATTCCTGAGGCTGAATCCAAACCAGATGGGCCCCATGAGAAGACATAATAAAAAATGAGATATGCCCAGGCCAATATTACAATTAAACCCCTTTCCAATCAATGTCAAGTTTATGAGGCACGTACCTATTCCACCCAACTCAACATTTTACCTCCAAAAAAGATGACGCAAGATCATGCTTGGAACATATGTAGAAAGTAGCAGCATTTAATAATAAAGAGTCAAGGTAGAGGAAAAATGTCTACAGAGGTGCTAAAACCTAACACAGAGGAAAGTTGTCCGTAGAAGGAAAGCAAGACCAGGTTTTGACCAGGTGTCAGCAAACTATGACCCATGACCAAATCTGCCCCATTTTTGTAAATAAAGTCTTACTGGAACACAGCCACGCCCGATTGTGCACATATCATCTCTGGCTGCTTCAAGGGTAAAACAGCAGAGTTGAGTATCTGTGACAGAGAACTCATAGCCCATGAAGCTGAAAATATTTACTGTCTGGACCTGTATAGAAAAAGTTTGCTGAGCCCCAGTTTAGAGTTTTACATTTTGCTGAAAACAGTAATTACTGGAGTTCCCTGATGCATCTATTTTGAACTGTTTCTGTACGTACATGACAGAGCGGCATTTGTGCCTGTCTCAAAGTCAACTCCTGGTCTCATCACTTCGTTGCCATAAGTTCTGAGAACAGTTATTTGTTTGTTAACATTTGGTAAACTTGTCGTTAGGGACTTGAAAGAAGGTTGGGAATATCTCTGAGGTTCAATTTCAAAGTATGTTTAAGTCTAACATTGGGATTCTCCAAGTGCTGGTAGCTAGAATAACAGTGTGTTTGCCCAGAGGCTTTTCAAGGAGAGGTTGCCGACTAGTACTTTGTAGTACAGGCCATGGGAGTGAACTTGAAAAAGCAGGCATAATTGCTTTTCCAAGTTTTCACCATAAATAATCAGTTTTTTAAAGCTTCCAGTAACTTACCCACTAGGAAAAAGAAAAAAAAGCAAAGTGGGATAATGACACAGTAGTTTTTGCTCTAAAGCAGTCATGTGTAATGTTATGCTGCCATCTGCAGTATTTCATTATTTTCACCCAAACATAGGAATTTTAATAAGCTCTATAGACACATGTCCATTCTAGGGAGGGAGAAGTTTTGCTACCCCAACAGTAAGAGAAAGCTTTAGATGAAAATTTTTCTTTGGTCATAGTCTTTTTTCTTTCCTACCCACTTGCCATTATTTTTAAGTTTATTCCATTTCCTGATAACTTCTTCTGACGTACCCACAGTGATATTCAATATTAAAATGAATTAATGTCCTGTCTCTGTCGGAAGTGCAATGAAACTGTTCAGAAAGGCTGTGACTGAGTATCCGCTCACACTCACACAAATGCAGTCACCCCTGTCAAGTGAGCTGCAGGGTGGCAACCATGAGGGTGAGACCCAAAGGCAAGGAAAGCCAAATTTTTTAAACATCTGGATAAATCTGGAGTTTAAAGAATCTAAAGGAAATGCTTGCTTCAGCAGCCAGATACTAAAACTGGAACAATTCAGAGAAGATTAGCACGGCCCCTGCAGAAAAGTGACATGCACATTGCCAAAGTGTTCCATGTTTTTAACAGAAAAAAAGAATCTAAAGGGATGTATTTGTTTGCTAAGGCTGCTGAAACAAAATACCACAGACTGGGTGGCTTTAACAACAGAAATTTATTTCTCACAGTTCTGGAGGCTAGAAGTCCAAGATCCGAGGGTTGACGAGGTTGATTTCTTGTGAGGTTTCTCTCCTTGTCTTGTAGACGGCTGCCTTCTCGCTGTGTCCTCACATGGTCTTTCCTCTGTACCTGTCTGTGTCCTAATCTCTTTTCACAAGGACACCAGTCATGATGACCTCCATTACAGAGTTGTTACGGGGTCATTATGACCTCTATTCTTATGACTTTATTTAACCTTAATTACTTCCTTAAAGGCCTCAATTCCAAATACAGTCACATTCTGAGGTTCTGGGGGGTAGGGCTTCAACATGTGAATTGACTGAGGAATAGGGCGCTCACAATTCAGCCCAAAAAAGGAAGTAAGCAGTTACATAAAGCACCTGCCTCTAATGTTTCTACCTAAACTTAATGGAAACAGTAAGAACAAGACATTAGGATGCCAAGAAAAAAGGGAGAGAGGAAAGCAGGGAGGAAGAAAGGAAGGGAGGGAGGAAAGAAAGAAAAGCTTGATGGATGACTGGAGTCTCCATTGGTCCAAACAAGAGATCTTGTTTAATCGAATAATTCACCCCAACTGTGCCTACTAGGAAGAGGAAATCTAATACAGGACAAATGGTGGAAGTTGAATGATCCCAGGCATTAAGGAGATTCATCTTTTCCTCTTATGACTATATCATACAAATGGTGTCTTGAAGCTACAATGTCACTGAATGTTCTGCTGTTCTCAAAGAAAAGAGACAGTAGGGAGGTAGATGCCAGTAGAAAGTGCCCCCAGAAGCATTCTTTTAAATTTGCACTAGAGATATAAGTTGAGGAAAATAGAAAGGCATGGATCTGCTCTTCATGAAAGTTATTAATGGTTAATTGCTGATCACTTTCATCCGCGGTACCTATCGAAGGATAGAACCTGAAGTTTTTTGTGCCCTGACTGCTCAGCTAGGAAAGTACAGCAGGGGCAGCTCGCCCTGTGATATTTCATTGTTTGGCCTCTTCTGTACCATTCTAGTAGAGGATTTTTGCACTTATCCCCTAATTCATTATTTCTTCTTAATAAATGGAACAACAGCCTCCATTTACTCTGATTCCTGCCATGTGTGAGGCTTGTGCTAGGTATTTTACAAACATTATCCAATTTGGTAATCACCTTTTCAAACCCTTCACATAAATTCATTTACAGAGAGCTATTTATAAACCATATAAAACCATATTTTATAATCATTTTGTTTTACACTTTTAGAAAATCCCATAGGCTGCAAATCAAAAAAAGTAAATTATAAACCAAACAGTTTTATGTTATTTTTGTCTTGCGTTTTCAGAGGATTTGATATATTCAGGCTGTAGGAATATTATACTTCAACTCACATGCTGATTAGTTTTTTTCACTGCTAATTTTGGGTTATAAACTGCATAGAGTCACGGACAATTCAATTTTTAGATGCCTACCGTCCCAAGACAATAACTAAAGTACACCTAAAGCAGTCACTATTGACAAAAATGTATACGTCATTTATGGAAAAAGTACGCATACAGAATAATTGCTCCTTATAAGCGTAATTTCAGTTACTACTGCAAATGGAAAGCATGCGTTATTTTAGATGTTATATTTAAAAGTTTACAAGGTGGAACCTTTCAGTGTAAGCATTTTGTGGTTCAATACTGCCATCTGGTGGTCGTGATGAGTATTTCATACTTAGCTAAAGAAAGTGACTTCCCTAACCCTTAACCATGTTCCTGTTCTCCTTTCAAACGCTTTATTACTCCCCTGATCTCTAGTAGACACAGAGAATCTGATTTATACACATAGACATTATAGAATATGCTTGTTATTTAAAACTCATGGATGAGGTTGTTCCAGGCCTTCACTGCCTTAGACCTGGACAAGACGGGACCCTGGCCCAGCCATTTAGAGGAATCAGCTCTGGCCTCCACTAGCTGTATCCACTCCCGACCCCTCACCCCCCCACCACAGATCAAGAAGTCCTGGGGCCAAACCCAACCCTTTTCTTCCTGCTACTGCCCTCTATCTCACCTCCTCAAGCAGTTCCGCTTCCATGCATTTAATGCCATAATACTCTCATTTTGCCTGAGGTTTTAATGAATAGCTTTCTGCTCCTTCCCAAATATCGTTTGCATTTGAGCAACTTCCCGACATACCATGACCCACCTGTTCCCAGCAATAATAATAATGAAAGGGAATTTTAAGATACAGTAACAGATCCTTGAGGTGACTTTTCCCATCCCTTTAAATTGTAACTAAGCTGTTTACAAGCACAGTGGAGCATTTCCCAAACCTCAGATCTCAACCACTACCTTCAGGATGCTTGCTGTAACAGCATGTGCTATCGCTGCTGTTTAATTCAAGAATGTTACACACCAGGAGAAACTTAGCTGAATCTTGTAATAGAGCCAGCCAGGTAAGAAAGGAGTGGCTGGCATTTAGCTCATGGTATTTCACAAAATCTTGTAAGATTTTTTTTTTGCTACTCCATCAAATAATACAATAAAAAAAACTAACACTATATATGTAATGCAGATATGTGTAATAAAAGCTTTGTTTTGTATATATTACAAAACTATATGGATATAAATAAAATATATGTATACATTCTACACTAAGAACAGCTGACCCTAATACAGAGCTTTTTATGTGGCAGGCAGTATTCCGTGTACTTTATCATTGCTAACATGTTTACACATTTCTAACTGTCCCAATAACTTGATGAGGTAAACACTACCATTTAGCCCTATTTTACAGAGGAGGAAACTGAGGTTCTGAGAAATTACCTTGTCTAAAGTTACACAGTGCAGGAGCAGCTGAGCATGCACCTGAGCTGCAGCTCTCTGGCTTCACAGTCAGTGCTCCCTGCCATTGGGTGAATCCTGTCTTTTCACTAAGTCAGAGGATAAAGAGAAAGCACGATGCTGTGAGGTAAGAAAAAGGAGACATCTCTCTCGTGTTCATTCAGCAAATACTGCTGGGCCAAGATCAATAAGACAAGCAAGTCTTTGCTCACTACAATATGTGCTAATAGAGAGGAGAACAACAGAAAATAAATATTTTTTAAAAAGGAATATGAGTGAGTAGGACTTTTAAGATGGCGACGGGTCTGGAGCGGCCGTGCCAGGAGACAGCGCGACCCTGA
>NW_007731206.1:166806-167029 GCF_000696425.1 Galeopterus variegatus
ACTCTGCGAGCTCTGTGAGTCACCCCCAGTCCAGCCCCACTTGCGGGGCAAAGCCCGACTGGTCCCCGCCCGCCTGGCTCCCACCTACCACACCAGGCTAGTCGCCCACAACAGAGCTGCCTCCATTTTCTTGGGTGGGGGCAGAGACGGCCGGCTCAGATAAGGCAGGCCAGCCATCTCTGCTTGGCGCGGCTCCTCACTGAGACGTGCCACTTGCTTACCT
>NW_007731207.1:0-378 GCF_000696425.1 Galeopterus variegatus
AGTGATTCCCATGCTGAACCCCCTGATCTATAGCCTGAGAAACAAGGACGTGAAAGAAGCTCTCAGAAAAGTGGTCGGATCCAAATTATATTCTTAGAGAAGATGTTATTAGCAAGACTCAGAATTCTGAAGTGGAAGTCGGGCAGGTGGGAGTGGGGATTTTTAGGCAAGTTGCAGTATTTGAATGGACAGAAGAGATGGAGACAGGTAGTCATGACCAACTTTTTTTGATTCACTTATCTTTCTGTGTCTTAAGTTTACAAGAGTAGGACTGAAGATATTTCAAAATGTTCAGCCTGCTTCTTTGTTTTTCTTTCATCTGTAATGTATTAAATGGATATGGGTAGTGGCACTGTTAAGACAAGACCTTTAGTCTGC
>NW_007731207.1:3456-4099 GCF_000696425.1 Galeopterus variegatus
GTGTCTCTATCTGGATATAGCAATTCTCAGTGTGTAAAGGGCATATTAAAACTAAGAGAAGATTCAATATCACCTTTAATAGCAACAAATTGCAGAGTCTGTTACAAATATTTTGGGATCAGTACATCTTATTTAATATTCACAGTGCAAGAAATAAATTAACTAGAGCATATGAACATTTATTCATTTTAGATTAAAAGTCTCTATTCAACAGAAAAGTCAATACCAGCAAAAAGTAATGTTCAGAATATAAAAATGAATTAAACATGTCAATAAGTAGCCTATTAAAATACAAGGGAAAAACTGCTCAGTTAAATTATTTCATATTTTAGAATTTGTTCCAACTTGATAAGTTGCTTAATTCTTTTAAAACCACTTTGATGTCCATTGTACTCTACACTCAACCATCTTTGGAAACGTAGGAATTAGAGCTAGTTCAAGATTGTTGGGTTGGCCTATGGCAAAACACAGTTTATGCTTCTAATATCAGTAACATTGACATCAGTTTTGAAGAGGAGTTTTTGTTTTATACATTTAGGGAACTGAGTCATGACATTTAGCTTAAGAACATACATAACAAACATGCAGACAAACAACACTACAGGTTCTGTTACAGATTCTGCCTATGTCCCTACCAGTAATT
>NW_007731207.1:5220-6670 GCF_000696425.1 Galeopterus variegatus
CAATCTAAGTTCTAACATGGAGAATATGAATAGAACAAATATTTCAGTGAAGGAATAAGGCCGTGGATTCTGTGTAATGCTACTTATACATGTATCCATTCTTTTTTTTTTTTTCCTTTTTGTCTTTTTTCGTGACCAGCAAAGGATTGCAACCCTCAGTGTTGCGCCCGTACTGGACCGGGACCGGCAACGGTATCACAACCCTCGGTGTTGCACCCGCACCTCGCTCAGCCAGTGAGCGGCCGGTCTGTATGTGGGATCCGAACCCTCGGCGGGAGCGCCGCCGTGCTCCCAAGTGGCGCACTGCTACAGTGCGCCACCGGGCCGGCCCTATATGTATCCATTCTTGAGTAAACATAGAAATATGTGAGGAGAATACATCAGTGAAAGAGAAATTGTTCCCGAACTCCAGGAATTCATACTCTATTAAGAGGGAAAGCCATGTAAATTCATAAACAGATAACTGCATCACATTTTTTCCAGAGCAATAGTTAAATAAAGGTTGAGTCACAGAATTCGTGACTATCACAGAATAATTAACTTGGTCTGGAGGAGTCAGAAAATGTGTTATGTAAAGTTTCACACCTCAGCAGTGTTTTGATGGATGAATAAGATAAGTGATATGTTAAAGATGCCCAGTTGAATGAGACATTACATAATGTAAGCATATGTAGTATACGATAGATGGACAATAGATATATAGGTAAATTTATATTGATGCTTATGGAGACTGAAATTTATGCAGAAAAGGGAGAAGGAATAAGTCTAATAGAGAAGTCTTTGGATGCCATTTTTAGAATTTTGGACATGCACCTCTAAGAGATTGAGATTTAGTTAGATTTGAAAACTGAAGGAATGATTTGGTCATTATAGTTTTCACTTATTTATTTTAGTTAGTTTCCACCAATTTATTGTATTTGTTTTAAGAATATGTATAGACTCTTTTCTCTCAGTGATGTAAAAAATCACAGTATATATATCCAGAGATGTTTTATACATAACTAACAAATATATAAATATGGGTTGATTTTTTTACAAAGAGTTACTTTGGTCATAGTGTGACAGACTTATATGAGTGTGCATTTATAGACATAAAGATAAATTTGGAGACCATTGAACAGCACAAATGTGAAAAAATAGGATCTAAAGAATTGCCAGGGGTGATGAAGAAGATAAGACTTTCATGGAAATGGGGATTTTAAGGAATCCCAGAGTCTGGATGATTTGCTAAAAGTTTTCAATCAAAAGGAATGAATAGAATATTTGGTGAATAGCAGACATTATAGAAGATGGCTCGGGGCCGGCCTGGTGGTGCACTGGATAAGTGCGCCGCTTGAGAATCGTGGTGGCGCTCCCTCCCGAGGGTTCAGATCCCACATACAGACCGGCTCCCGCTCACTGGCTGAGCGAGGCACAGGAGCAACACCGAGGGTTGCAATCCCGTTGCCGG
>NW_007731207.1:7648-14818 GCF_000696425.1 Galeopterus variegatus
AAGGAATGAATAGAATATTTGGTGAATAGCAGACATTATAGAAGATGGCTCGGGGCCGGCCCGGTGGCGCACTGGATAAGTGCGCCGCTTGAGAATCGCGGTGGCGCTCCCTCCCGAGGGTTCAGATCCCACATACAGACCGGTTCCCGCTCACTGGCTGAGCTGGCAGTATCCTAAAGGAGTCAGCTTGGGTTGCCCTCTCCAAGTTGGCAAGGCCACTGGAGAGAGAGCTGCTGGCAAGGCCACAGCTACGAGCACTTGCTGCAACCAGAAGGACTGCCTGCCCCGGCTTTGTGGCTTTTGCCTTCTCTTTTGATATTTTGGTTAGCGTCGCAGTTCTCTGAATTCCCAAAAGATTATAAAAATAACACAAATAATTATACGGTCATTGAACTAAACATTCCCACAGAGGATCCGAGTAAATTGGACAATTCAAAATTATCCCCTTATTTTCCATATGAACAGTAGGTTCATTCCATTAGAGCATAAGATCATTACACCCCCATCAGAATTTAAATGCTAACATTGTTCCTTTTAGCAAATTTGTACTTACATTTAGCAATAGACATAGGTCATATGATAATACTGTCTATCACTTTGCAACTGCAATAGTCCCACCCTGTTAATGTGGTAGATATTAACCAAAGCTTGCCAACCCAAAAAGGTCACAGTTTAACTTCAGGACAATGAGAACATGGTCCCAATCTGATAACCTGATACCAAAAGGAGGAAGCACAAGCTTATCACCTGAGATGTGCTAATTAAGGAAAAAAAAATCTGGCTTCCCCTGTCCTTTTTGAATTATTAAGCTTGGTGATGTAATAAAAAAAATAGTAGTCAAAAAACCCCTGCAGAGAAAAAACTAAATAAAAGGCATTTTCTCATGCTCTACTGTGCTCCAGCTGCAACACGCTGACAGCCCGCAGAGAGAGAACTTGCATACTGATGCACTGAGGTCTCTGTCTGTGATTTTTATTTTTGCCGGCTTTCTCATCCCTCTTTCAAGGACCCACAAACTCAACTGGAGCTGTTCTTCGGCAACTAACAATCTTAAAGAAACTCAATGAGAGAAGATTCAGTAAGACAACACAGTGAAACAAGAAAAAATATACTGGATATGAAGGTGGAGATTTACAAAGAGATTAATGCCTTAAGAAAGAATGTAGCAGAACTTCTAGAAATGAAAAACTCATTAAGTGAAATAAAAAACACAATGAAGAGCTGAAGCAGCATCTGAGAGCAAGTAGAAGAAAGAATCTCTTATCTCTAAGGCAGTCTTATAAAATAACGTAGGCAGACAAAAATAAAATAAATAAAATAAAAAGGAAAATATAATTTTTATAAAATGAAGAAAGTCTATGAGAGCTAGCAGACAACCTTAAGCACATGTACATGGGAATCATAGGAGTTCCAGTAGGAGAGCAGAAATGTAAAGACTTTGAAAATCTATTCATTGAAATAATGATGGAAAACTTCTCAGTTATTAAGAAATATAGATTTTCATATCCAGGTAGCTCAAAGATCCCCAAACAAAATCAATCCAAAAAGATCCTCTCCAAGAAAAATTGTAGTCAAACTGGCAAAGGTCAAAGACAAAGAGAGTATCCTAAAAGCACAAGGGCAAAGAATCAAGTCACTTATATGGGAGAACCCATCAAACTAATAGCAGGCTTCTCAATGGAAACTCTGTAGGCAGGAAGAAATACTCTATATCCATATTCAAAATACTGAAAGAAGAAGAAGAAAAAAACCTGCCAGCAAAGAATATGATATCCAGAAAGGCTATTCTTTAGAAATGAGGGGGAAATAGTGTATTTCCCAGAAAGACTGCTTCTGGAGTTCACCACCACACTACTATCCTTGCAATAAATTCTCAAGGAAGTACTGCATCTGGAATCTGAAAAACAATAATCACTACCACAAATACACAAGAAAGAATAAAACTCACTGATAATGCACAAATGCAAAAGAGAAAGAAAAAAGAAACTAAATCTTACCACTACAAAAAAAAAAAAAACAAACATTGAAGATGAAAAGTAAAAGTGAAATAAAAGTTCAAAAGATATTTAAAATATCTAAACAAAAAGTGACAAGTGGGAAGGAGTAAGACAACGTCTCTCAATAGCTACCCTAAATGTTAATGGAATATATTCCCCACCCAAAAAGACAGACTCGTGGATCAAACTAAAAAGCTAGACCCATCTGTATACTGTATTCAAGATACTTGCTTAATCTGCAAAGACACACAGAGACCAAGAGTGAAGGCATGAAAAATAAAATACACCACACAAATGAAAACCAAAAATACGTAGGAATAGGTTAATATAAAATCCATAAAAAGAGACAAAGAAAGCCACTATATAATGATAAAGGGATTCATCCAACAAAAAGGCACAACAATGATTAATATAAGGGCACCTAACACTGGAACAATCCAGTATATAAATCAAACACTACTAGACCTAAAGAGAGACAAACCCCAATACAATAAAAGTGGAGGACCTGAACACCCTTCCATCAGTGCTGTAGAGATCATCTAGGCAACGAATCAACTGAGAAACAAAGGATTTAAACTACATCTTAGATCAACTGGACATGGCAGATATCTATTGAACATTTCATCCAAAAACTGTAGAATATGTATTCTTCTCATCAGCACAGGGAATATTCTCCAGGCGAGACCATGTTGGACCACATATCAAGTCTAAACAAATATAAAAAAAAAAAAAATCATAGTCATCTCAAGTATCTTTTCAGACCACAATGGATTAAAAGGAGAAAGTAATTACTGGCAAGTATTATAGTGTATAGTCAGGACACTACACAAATAGATAGAAATTAAACAGCAGTATCCTGTACAATCTATGGGTCCAAGAAGTTAAACATGAAACCAAAAATTTCTTAAATCCAATGAAAATAGATACACATCATATCGAAACCAGTGGGATATAGCATAAGTAGTACTAAGAGGGAAATTTATTGTAATAAATGCTTACATTTAAAAAGGGAACATTCTCCAGGAGAGACCACATGTTAGACCACAAATCAAGTCTAAATATATATACAAAAAAATCATAGTCATCTTAAGTATCTTTTCAGACCACAATGGATTAAAAGCAGAAAGTAATTACTGGCAAGTATTATAGTGTATAGTCAAAACACAATGCAAATAGATAGAAATTAAACAGCAGGATCCTGAACAATCTATGGGTCCAAGAAGAAGTTAAACATGAAACCAAAAAATTTCTTAAATCTAATTAAAATAGATACAGCATAAGTAGTACTAAGAGGGAAATTTATTGTAATAAATGCTTACATTGAAAAAATAGGTTTTGAGTAAAATACCTAATGCTACACCTTCAAAGAACTAGAAAAACAAGAACAATCTAATCCCAAAATTATTAGATGGAAAGAAATAATAAATATCAGAGCTGAATTAAATGATGTAGAGACCCTAAAAATGATACAATAGATCAATGAAACAAAAACTTTTGTTCTCAAGTATTTTAATGAATTTAGCAAAAGTAATGTACAACACACACATGAAGACACATATAAAAACATAAAAATATGCCAGTTATTTCATAAATATTGTGATGATGTAGGTGAGAGGAAAATAGAGCAAGAAAAAAGGAATAGTGACATTTAGATTAACCAAGAAAATTTTTTTGAAAGATCTATGTAGGGCAATTACTATTGAAAGATGACATTGTATAACACTAGAGGGGAAAAAAAGGCCTTATCAGTGGATAAGAAGAAATAATTTATTTTATAGAATAAAAATTTAAAATACTGATTTGAATAGAACATTAAGTTTAGTGACAAAATACTTTGAATATGTAGAGGATTCTTAAAGCAAATGTACTTCACAGGTCCTGGTTTTCCAAAGCCTTGCAGTTTCAAATATTGCCCTTATGGAGGACTGGAAATTTTCCTCTGGCTATAAAGTCTCTGGTGTAAGATAAAGATTTGTGGCACAGCAAGGTTGCTGGCTCAAAGATAGACTAGTTACTGAATAATGTGTAAAGATACTGGAAAATTGCTGGGGGAGAAGGAATGTTTGCTAAGATCAAGCTTTTGTTGGTGGAACACTTAATTGTCTAATGGAATGTCATCTGACTTGTTTCACTGAAAGTTACCAGCCTATATTGTTAAACATAACCCCACCTATGTTCTCTTCCTGTAACTTCCTGGTCTGGAAAATAAATGCAGGAAGAGAACCCTAACTCGTGGTTAATTTCCCAAGGAAGGGATGCCTCTCACTTGAGGGTTCCAGAGGAGATTAACCACTTCAGTGTCCCTCACTGCTCTGAAGAGATGGGCTTTGAATAATCTTTCGTTGCTCCGTCACCCAGGGGAAGTGGGGTGACAAATCCGTGGGGGGCAAAGCAACAATTATATACTTCATTGGGGGTATTATAGAAATCCATGTCAAAAATTTCAATTTGATGCATTTTTTAATAAAATGTTTTCAAAAATATTGTTATTATATTCAATGCTGAAAAAATAGTTGGATTATACTGTCAGAGGCTGGCAAGAAAATTTGTATCTAAATGGCAGTTGCTGACTGTGGGAATAAAGAAAAAGAGATATTTAAGAATTTCTGTTTTTCATTTTTCCTTACTGAATTTCCAATAGTTACAAGCCTCAGGACATAAAAGGATAAAAAAAAAAAAAAAAAAAAAAAAAAAAACCTGCCAAGATATTGGTGGTAAAGTAATGGAAAAATGAAGATTTTATAGAATGAAATGCAAAAATTATATGAAATTTTGAATTTAAAACTGAACGTTACAGCTAAAACTAGAAATGGTCCAGGTTAAACTCCCAGACCATTTTGTATTGTTTTGTTTTGTTTTCTTAGTGCTATAAACATGAGTGCAGTTGATGTATTCAATCTAAGTTATTCTCCCAGTTACATAGCTTAATTCACTCAGAATAATATCGTGACTACTTTCACAAAATTATTACCACATTTTAGCAATATCTGTGTTCTCTGTGCATGTTTCTGTACCTGTCTTATTTGTTAAATAAACACATAGTGTAAATTTTGCACTAAATCTTATTTTGAGGTGGGTAAGGAAGGCACACATTTAATAGTGTAAATTTTGCACTAAAGTGCATGTTTCTGTACCTGTCTTATTTGTTAAATAAACACATAGTGTAAATTTTGCACTAAATCTTATTTTGAGGTGGGTAAGGAAGGCACACATTTAACTGATCCTGCATCCTTCTAGCTTGTATTTATTAAACATAAAGTGTATGTGCGACCCAATGTGGGTATTCTTCAGGAATTGAGGTGAGAATATATTTAATAAAGGTTTAAAACATCTCACAAGTTATGGTAGGGTACAGAAAACTGGAATGATTGTCCATGATCTGTAATATAAATAGAAACTGAAGTTATAATTAACGTAATCTAGGCAGACTAAGAGTCCTCAATTAAGGCAAGAAATGTGGTCAGGGGTAAATTAGATTGAAAGTCATACAGACAGGAATGTGAAAAAAGAAAAATCAAGCAGGGCATAAAGTATAATAATCAATGCACAATCTTCAAGTTTGCCCAAACATTCTAAGTGAATAAGCATGGGGTGTGTGGCTTACCAGTGCACCATGGACAAAGTTTAGCATGTTGGTGATTTGGTCTGCCTCATTTCAAATTATTAACTACAAGTTCTAAGTTATGAGATACATAGTGAGTAAAAGCAGTTTCCTGAATTGATACCCTCTTGGTCTTGACAAATTTCCCTGCGATTTTGGGTCTAGATCTCAGTACAGATATCAGCTCAGGAAGCTGATAATGTTATGCCCAGTGTATTGAGTAGAACCTCTGAGATATTTAGTACCCAGGGGAAGTAAATGAAACAAACAAAGAAACAAATAAAAACATGAAAGATGTTTACATAGGAAAAATCAAGAGGACTAGGTTAAGCATCTTGAAATAGTTGAAAGTCTATGTTGGGAAGAGAGTAAATCAGACTTTTTATGAACTCTGTATGTAGAAACATATCTAATAGGACTTGAAAATTATAAGAAAAATGAATACTACCAAAGGAAATCCTAAGATAAATATTGAAGCATAAAATTGACTATAATGGTAGTGTTGTGGTTTGTTACAATGACAGGGTTTGAAGATGAGTCATTAGATGTGAGGACAGAAGTTTAAATGTAAGAAATGGACAGTAGAAGAATAGATAGTGAAGACTAAACACAAGACAAGTGAAGATAGCCAGGAATCTGCCTCAGTTGTCTCAAGTCTCTGTGCCTGGGATTAGCAGCAGTAGATTTGATGGCAGGTGGTCTTTGTTACAGACAAGGCTAATGTTGTTCCAGTTCATGGATGTGCTCAAAGTGACGACATCATAGCTATTGGGTCTCCAAGTCTATTTTTTTTTTTTTTTGTCTTTTGTCTTTTTCCGTGTCCAGCAACGGGATTGCAACACTCGGTGTCGCTCCCGCGCCTCGCTCAGCCAGTGAGCGGGAACCGGTCTGTATGTGGGATCTGAACCCTCGGGCGGGAGCGCCGCCGCGCTTCCCAAGTGGCACACTTATCCAGTGCGCCACCGGGCCGGCCCTCCAAGTCTATTTTTAAATTCATTCTTCTTCGGGTTTAGTCATGTGAAATTTCACATATCCAGACTTCAGCTGGTATACAAAAACAAAAAGTTCATATTTTTCGATATTACATATTCTGTCATTTATCCTTGGTTACCAAACCTGAGTTTGTCACATAAAATAAGGTTGTTGGTTGATTCTGTACATACTATTACATTTAAAGCAAAATATTGTTTGTAGTTAACAATTTCTGATTAATAACTGTTTGTTTACTTCTGTTTAATGGAATGTCCACAGCAAACAGACTGCCTAACAAGCTGAAAACAATTAATGTGAAGCTATAAAGAATATCTCCAACATTCTCTCTCAAGAGACAGTTTTATATCATTGAGAATTTCGTGCCCTATAATGACCATATGGTGGATTTGATTAGACTTACCAGTGGAATTTCTGAAACCANAATTGTCAAGTATCAGACCCTATAGACCAGGAAATCTTTGAAATGACAAAGAAGGGATTTTTGACTAACTGGCGTGGTCCACGCCATGGCAGTACCCAAAGGAGTCAGCTTGGGCTGCCCTCTCCAAGTTGGCAAGGCCTCTGGAGGGAGAGCTGCTG
>NW_007731207.1:15782-25621 GCF_000696425.1 Galeopterus variegatus
AGAAATGTGGTCAGGGGTAAATTAGATTGAAAGTCTTACAGACAGGAATGTGAAAAAAGAAAAATCAAGCAGGGCATAAAGTATAATAATCAATGCACGATCTTCAAGTTCGCCCAAACATTCTAAGTGAATAAGCATGGGGTGTGTGGCTTACCAGTGCACCATGGACAAAGTTTAGCATGTTGGTGATTTGGTCTGACTCAGTTCAAATTATTAACTACAAGTTCTAAGTTATGAGATACATAGCGAGTAAAAGCAGTTTCCTGAATTGATACCCTCTTGGTCTGGACAAATTTCCCTACTATTTTGGGTCTAGAGATCAGTACTGGTATCAGCTCAGGAAGCTGATAATGTTATGCCCAGTGTATTGACTAGATCCTCTGAGATATTTAGTACCCAGTGTAAGTAAATGAAACAAACAAAGAAACAAATAAAAACATGAAAGATGTTTACCTAAGAAAAATCAAGAGGACTAGGTTAGGCATCTTGAAATAGTTGAAAGTCTATATTGGGAAAGAGAGTAAATCAGACTTTTTTAATGAACTTTGTAAATAGAAACATATCTAATAGGACTTGAAAATTATAAGAAAAGTGAATACTACCAAAGGAAATCCTAAGATAAATATTGAAGTATAAAATTGACTATAATGGTAGTGTTGTGGTTTGTTACAATGACAGGGTTTGAAGATGAGTCATTATATGTGAGGACAGAAGCTTAAATGTAAGAAATGGACAGTAGAAGAACAGATAGTGAAGACTGAACACAAGACATGTGAAGATAGCCAGGAATCTGCCTCAGTTGTGTCAAGTCTCTGTGCCTGGGATTAGCAGTGGTAGATTTGATGGCAGGTGGTCTTTGTTACAGACAAGGCTAATGTTGTTCCAGTTCATGGATGTGCTCAAAGTGACGGCATCATAGCTATTGGGTCTCCAAGTCTATTTCTAAATTCGTTCTTCCTCTTGAGGTTTAGTCATGTGAAATTTCAAAAATTCTGACTTCAGCTGGTATACAAAAACAAAACGTTCATATTTTTCAATATTACATATTCTGTCATTTATCCTTGGCTACCAAACCTGAGTTTGTCACATAAAATAAGGTTGTTGGTTGATTCTGTACATACTATTACATTTAAAGCAAAATATTGTTTGTAGTTAACAATTTCTGATTAATAACTGTTTGTTTACTTCTGTTTAATGGAATGTCCACAGCAAACACACTGCCTAACAAGCTGAAAACAATTAATGTGAAGCTATAAAGAATATCTCCAACATTCTTTCTCAAGAGACAGTTCTATATCATTGAGAATTTCGTGCCCTATAATGACCATATGGTGGATTTGATTAGACTTACCAGTGGAAGTTCTGAGACCACTTAAAGGTCCTCTTAAGCACATGTTCTATGAATCTTCAACAACAGGATGTACGTAGAATAGATAAAGATTCAATATACCAACAAAAAATTGTAAGTGTTTGACAAGATACAGGTTTCTCCATGAGATTTACTATTACAGTTTTCTTTATATATTAAAAGTATATAATCTTCCCAAGGCCTCTCTGGCATGATTACATGGCCACTATGATTTGCTCAGTGCTTTTCTGACTGTTCTTTATGTCTGTCTTACATTTCTCATATAATTATATTTTATCATGGAGCATTCAATGCTCTAATTATCAACTACACTAAAATAAAATTTACATAAAATAACAATATAAAGTACAATTTTATTATTATTATTATTATTCTCCAGATAAGGAGTTTATTGCCCATAATGAAAACGTTAGTAAGTTGTCACATAAGAGTGCAAATGAAGCAGTGCTCTCATGAATACAGACTGACTACACCTGACTTCACTAGTTAACACTGAGCCTCTCCTGAGTTCCTCCCACGCACCTTCTCAAGTTCTACTGCTCAATTTTCTTTTATTTTCTTTCTAAATCCAGGGCCGTAGGACTGGAAGAGGAAAACAAGAGCTCTGTGACCACATTCATCCTGTTGGGCTTCTCGGATTATCCACATCTCCAGACGCCCGTCTTCCTGGTGTTCTCAGCCATCTCGAAAGTCACTCTGGTGGGGACCTTGGGTATAATTGAGGACATAAGGATCAATCTAACTTCATATACCCATGTACTTTTTCTTCAGCCACCTATCCTTTCTGCACATTTGTTATTCCAGTGTAATTACATCCAAACTACTGGAATTCTTAGTTGAGGAAGACAGCACTATCTCATTTACTGGATATACAATTTTTCTTTGGCTGTACTTTTGTGATTACAGAAATGTTCATATTAGCAATGATAGCTGATGACTGACTTGTGGCTGTTTGCAATCTCCAACTCCACACAGTTGCTATGTTTCTTCACTCTATGATCTCCTAGTACCTGGAATTTATATACGGGGTGAACGCTCTTCCCTGACAGTACTTTTATATAAATATAAATATAAATATAAATATATTATATATATATATATATATATAACATATTTGTAACTATATATATATTTGTAACTATCTACTATGGACACTAGTGCTGTGCCATCCTCTATTTATCCTTTGCTGCCTCTTCTTTCAGCCAGATGGTGAGTTTAGTTATCTGTAAGTTTAGCGAGGCTTACAGTCTCCTGATCATCTTCACCTCTAATGTCTCCGTAGTTGTTACTGTCATCCAGATGCCTTCCACTGTTGGATTTGGAAAGGTGTTCTCCACCTCTGCTCCAACTGACTGTCATTACCATCTTCCATGGGATCATCCTCTTTCGCTGTTGTGTTCCCAATCCAAAATCTCATGTGTCCTGGTCAAAGGTGCCAGTGTGCTGTTTATAATCATGATCTCCATGCTGAAATTCCTTATCTACAAACCCTAGGAACAAAGATCTGAATGAAAGTGCCAGGAATTTAATCAACTCCAAACATGTATATTTATTTTTGTCCTAATTATGTCTATCTTTTTTTATATGCGTTGCTGATGATAGTTTTGCTTTAAATCAATAAGTATTCTTTAAATCAAATAGCACTGCATATGCCATGATTTTCTGTACTTATAATGTATTACAATTATCTCTCGCTTAATGTAGATATAGAGCATTCTGATTCACTCCATCTCAGGAGGCTTCATAAATATGTGTGTGTGTGTGTGTCTGTGTGTGTGTGTGTGTGTGCATGTTTGTGTATATATATATATATGTCAAAATGGACCCTATGGACATCAGGATTAAAAGGAGTTGTCTCTAGTTGGGGACTTATGAACAATGGGACTCTTGTTATGGCTTAGCTTTAAGTTTTGCTTAATAAAAGTGCCACAAATGTCTTCATTTCCTGGATCCACAGTCAAGACTTTGTCATCAACTCTTATGACTCAGGTAGGAGCCAACAAACAGCATTTGTTTCACCTTGCAACTTTATTTCAAGTCCAATGATGACCTTGGAGTTTATATTTATGAAACATATCTGACTTTAAGCAAAGAGTGCTGAAAGTATTACTACTATCTATGTCCATCACTCATTTTTTTAGTACCAATTTAATATATTTGAAAGTGTTGCAGTAATGCTGAATATGAAAAAAAAAGTTTAATTTACTTCTAACAATATTAATTTCCATTACTGAGTGGTACAAAGGCCAAGATTCATCAAATGTATTTTTAATCACCCATTCTCACAATAAATTTATCCCTCCTACCAGTGTTCTTATCAGTAAGTGATATACACATCTACTAGGTGGATTAATCAAAGGAGAAAATATTATTTATAGTTCTGTAGCCTCTCACAGACATCTGTCAATAAATCGTGTTGCTTCTATTTGCAATATAAATCTACTTCTTCTGGTGATGTTTTCTGAGCCATCACTGTCATTGAGTCTGTCTTTAGCAGTTGATACTAAAGTAATCTATTCTCCTTAATTACTAAACTTATATGAACTGCTAATCATAGATTGTCTAGTAAGATGTCTAAAATTTAAAGTAATTATCATAATCCAATATTTTTCTTAATAGAAACATTAATTATGATGAAAAACTAACTTTATGCAAGGGGTGAATTTGCTTAACTCCTTGAAGTCATTATTTTTTTTTTCCCTTTTTGTCTTTTTTCATGACCGGTAACGGGATCGCAACCCTCGGTGTTGCTCCCGTACCACAACCAGCAATGGGATTGCAACCCTTGGTGTCACGCCCGCACCGCGCTCAACCAGTGAGCAGACCGGTCTCTATATGGGATCCGAAACCTCGGCGGGAGCACCGCCACACTCCCAAGCGCCACACTCTACTGAGTGTGCCACTGGGCTGGCCCAAGAAGTCATTATTTTAAATTTAAAAGACTTTCAAAGAAATACTTTTAGACAAACACCCATGTAACTCCCAAGTGGATCAATAGATAGAACATGACCAGCTCCCCAGAAGCCAGTCATCAGCTCTTTCATCCCACTCCTAGCAACAGCCAAAGTCTGACTTTTATAGTCATAATAATGAACTTGTTTTTTTGATATGAACTCAGTGTCTAACTGTTCCTCTCAAAAAACACAAATTGAAATTTCCTCTTTGCAAACTTTAGGAGAAGGAAATCATGCCGTGTATAGTTCATGTGTCTGACTTGTTTTTAACAATTACTTTTACATAGTTGTGGGGTACAGTGCATTGTTCATACACTGTAAAATGATTCACTTAGGAGAGATAGCATATTTTGAAACTTAGTCCACCATATATCTGATTTTTATACAAGAGCATGATAACTTTATAGGTTTTTCATGTTGTTGCATATATTTATAGTTCAGTTAATTTTGTTTTCTTTTAGTATTTCATGGTACAATCATACCAGATTTTTTCTTTAATTCAGTCTACTATGATGGACATTAGGGATGCTTCAGTTTGAGGCATATATGCCATTGTGATACACGTAAGTTCTCACTAAAAGGGGAGTTTTCACCTAGAAGTATTGCACATTTAATGTTCCCTCAAATTTTCAATGTGGTTGTATCAATTTATACTAATAGCAATTATTGCAACTTCTCAAGTTATAATCTACTTTCTTGCCAGCACTTAGTATTATTAGACTTTATGATGTTTACCCATTTGCTCTATGTAGGATATTTGATGGTTGTTTTAATTTGAATATTTATGATTGTTGAGATAGGGCACATTCTAATATTTTTACTAGTTTTTTCCCTTTCTAAAGTGCCTTCATTTTCTCTTTACCAACCTTCTTTTAAATTACTTGTGCTTAATCTTATTTATTTGAACATTTCTTGTATATTATGAATATTATGTCTTTGTCAGTAACATACCTTGGAAATATGTTTGAATTTTGGCTTTACTTTTTACTTATTTAATATCCGTTGATTAAGAACAAGTTTAAATTTTAGATTAGTCAAATATATTACTTTTCTAATTGTCTTGGAATTGCTCAAGATAGTATTTATCTACCCTTGAAGTAAAAATCCAGTTTTCTGTATATATTCAAGAGTGTTTTTTGTTCTTCATTTTTTTAACAACAAGTCACATAAAATTAATTTATTTGTTGGATATGAGTTTCAGGTCTATGACAGTTTCTTTCTTTGTTCAACATTATTAGGTTTCTCTTTGTCTTTGTCACGCTTCCCTCTAGGCTGAGAGAAGATAATTCCCATGATATTTACTTTGAATAATAAAACGTGAGAATAATAAGTGTTGTAAACTCCATAACAGAAGAAGCTTTAAATGCCTCTGTGCGGTCTGAACTTTCTTTTGCTTTAGCTCATGCCTTCCATCTGGGTATCAGCACACCACCAGTAGTGAATGTTCCTTCAACCTGGTTCCTGGAAAGAGAACATATGGGAAATTGAGCCAAACTTAGCAAAACACAGCATAGCAGAGATGCACTCAATACCAACACTCATTAAATGCTTTAATTTACCTACATGAATATTCCATTGTCACATGCTATTTAGTGAAAAACAAATACATTCTCTCTCCCTTCCTCTGATGCCAACTTGGTCATAACTAATGTGTCCATAAATGTGTTTATCAGCATTACTGTTAGCGACTGCCTCATTAACTCTTTAAAAAAAAAAAAAATCCCTCAATCAATGGTTTAAAAGAATAATCATTTATTTTTAAAGATATTCTGGTCACCTAAAGTGACTCTTCTTCTGGTTGTGGAGGGGAAGTAAGGTTTTCCTCACAACAAGTTTTTTCAGTGTGGATTGCTACACGTGTCTTCTATAACCCTGTGACTAGTTAGCTATTTATGGAAATGTTAGAAAAGTAACAGGCCCAGTGAAAATTTTCAAGGTCTGAATCACCATACTTTCTCTTCTTTTTATTTGTTTATTTATTTACTTATTTTGGCTGCTGGTTGGTATGGAGATTTGAAGCCTTGACTTTAGTGTTATAACACTGAGTTCTAACCAACTTAGGTAACAGGTGAGCCCTCCACACTTTCTCTTCTGCCAGCACGTCATTGACAATGTCACATGGCTGAGCTTCTACTCCAAAAGTGAAAAAATGCATTTCACCAGCAATGACTTATGAAAAGTTCATGAATACAGGGAGATGATTAATCATTGGACCCAGTCACTCAATCTACCTTGGTTAGTTACATGGCTCTTTTCTAGATTTCACTGAAGAAACTGCCATTGACACATATTCTAAATTATTATAGCTTTGAAATAAATCATCATATTAATTGCAGCAATTAAAGGCATTTATTTCTTCTCCTTGGGTAGATCCTGGTTATACCTGGTCCTTTGATTTTTGTTAAAACTTCATCATTTACTTTATTCATATTAGGGCATATTTTTGAAGACTGAACCTCTCATGGGCTCAGAAAGTTATTTGTTCTTTAGATATGTGCTCCTAGACATTTTTAGCTATACTCAAGTCTTTTCTGCTTTATCGGTCTGTACTCCATCATCCCCTGAAATTATGTTTAAATCATATTTGCTAATATTTAATTTTCTCTGTCTTTATTGATGTTACTTTGTTATTTGATTTTTTCCTTTATTATTATTTCTTTTCTTTTTTTCTTTTTTCTTTTTTTTTTTTTTGTCCTTTTTGTGAACGGCCTCACCGCACTCAGCCAGTGAGCGCACTGGCCATCCCTATATAGGATCCGAACCCACGGCGGGAGTGCTGCTGTGCTCCCAGTGCCATACTCTCCTGAGTGCACCATGGGCTCAGCCCCCTTTATTATTATTTCTAATAATATTATTTTTAATTGGATTTATGAGGAATGGGGGAGGCAATAAAAAACTATATATTGGTCAACATATTGAATAAAAAATTCCACCTTACTTTGTTTATTTCTCCACATATGGATGATGAATAGATAAATATACATATATGTGTAGCTATTAATTAAAATACATAAAGTTAAAGAATTGACAGAAATAAACATAAAGTATTACAATGAATATCTTTGTTTTAGGCTTATGAATCACAAAGTATTATCATGAACATTTTGTTTTAGGCTTATGAATCAATTTTATTTTATTTTTCACTGTACTTTCTTCTCAGTAGTGGTTTAATTTTTTAATATGTTAATATTTTTGTTATAGTAATGAAACAAACTACTTCCTGGAAAACCTTGCAAAAAATGCCTTGATGTGTACCAGTGTCACTTCTGTAAATTATCTATGCAAAGAATAAAAGGGAAAATAGCTTAAAATTGGCAGTGTTTATATTTGACAATATTACTGCAGACATTATCTTCTTTATCAATTTTTCTTTTTTCCAACTTTCTTACTGTGGATATACAGTATGATATATTTATTCTATGAGATAAATAAAGAATTCATTTTTGAGCTCAAGAGAAAATGATATATTTATTCTTATGATATATTTATTCTGTGAGATAAATAAAGAATGCATTTTTGAGCTCAAGAGAAAAGTTACATTGGGCAAAGTGTTCAGTTTAGTTATCAGTTTCAGGCTCTAAAGAAGATTCAGTAAATGGCTAGTTATGTAAAGTGTGAAAGAGATTAATAATCTTACTTTCAGAAGGATATTGTCAACTTAGATTGAAAAGACCATTCATATTTTGTTATAGAAAAATTTCAAACCAAACTATGAATACTAAACAGTGTGGTTTCTGGCAATGGAGTCATAGGTAATTTCCAACAAGCAGTATATGTAGACTATTAAGAGAATAGAATAAAATATGAAAACATGAAAAACAAAACATCTTAATGAGAACGTCAACAAACTACACCAAGTCAGGAGCAGTTTCTAACAAGCAGATTCAGAGAAAACACTCTCTAACGTGTGTTTAGATCCTAGACAAATGGAAACAGGTGAAAAAGGGATCAGTAGACAAACTCTAATGTTGTTAGCCTGAAAATAAGATGTTACTAACCTAAGTGCATCAGGAAACATTAAACCTGGAGATTGGATGAAGGTTATACTAGACTGCTGGTGTCCTAAATGCCTGGTGGAAACAAACAATAATATTATCTTGATGAAGATTAAATCATTGAAGACCTCAACTTATTTTCACACATGATTTATTGAATGTGATATCTGGTACATAATCAAAGTTTATCAAGCACATGAATATACAGGGCCATATAAGAAAGAGTGAAAAAATATAATAATTTTAAAAATTAGAATATTGTATACATATTGTAAATCAACTAGACATTCTGTTATGAGGAGGACAAAATTTTTTAAAAATAAAAATTTATGGGGAATTGAGAATTATGATAATTTACAAGTGTGATTTAGAAAGAGAAGTGAAAAGAAATATTATTTTACAAATACAATAAGTGAAATTAAGAAGAAATAAAAATTTCAGTAGCAGATTAAACACAGTTGAAGAGAGAAAGAATATATAGAAAGATTTATCAGAGAGAAAATAGAATAAACAAACTAATACAAAAAAAAATGGAACAGTGCATAAGAGAAGAGACGTAGAAGATACAATACTTGGACTAACTTATATTTAGTTGGATACCCAGAAGCTTATTGGAAAAAAAGAGAAAGAGGAAATAATACTTGAAGGGATAATTGTTGAAAATTTTCCTGAAGGAAAGGAAAATATCAAGATATATATACATGCTTATGAATGCATGATAGCAAAACTGTAGAAACACAATAAATTAATAAGAAAATTACATTAAAAGGATCAAAAGAAATAAATAAAATGACCCCTCAAAATGGTGACTTGACTGACAGTTAACTTCCTATCAGCAAAAATGAAAAACCTGATAGTGAGACGATCTCTTCAGTGAGTTAAAGAAACATAGTTTCATGCTTTGAAGTCTACAGAGTAAAAGTATCATTCAAGAACTAAGCTGTGCTTTTTCTCATAGTATGTAACAAAAGGAGAATTTGTTTAAAAAATATGCACATTAACATAGATTTGTAAGGATATATAGCCCTAGAGTTTCTGACACAGTTTTGTATGGAATTTATGCAACAGAAAAACTAATACACCGTATTATTCCAAGTATCTATTAATTGCCTCACTGAAAACGTATATTCAACATGAGTTGTAATTTAGAAAATTAAGATACAATTGTAAATGACAAGGGCACAATATCAGGTCTGTCTGTAGAATGATGCTGAGTACGTATTTACAAAAAAAAATCAGATGTCCAAAAATAAGATTGCTAAGAAAAACTGAAGAAGTGCTACTCTCTAATTATACTGTGTCGGTTTATTGAGACAGGATTGTAATATCTTCTCTATGATTTTGGAAGATTTACTTTTTTAAAAAAATACATAATTAATAAAATTGTGGGTTGATTGTTATTGTTATTTTTCTATGACAAAATCATCAATATGTGTAGCCTTCCCATATAAACACACCACTTAAAATTAATTATATTCTAAATTAGGAAGAAGGCACTTTCTTCCAATTGTCTTGTTTGTA
>NW_007731207.1:26279-26696 GCF_000696425.1 Galeopterus variegatus
TGAAACTCCTGTTGCCTGATTATAGATGAGAACAATTTTTATAAAAATTCACATTTTTGATAAATAATGAACAAAATTTTATTAATTTAATCAAAGAAAACTTCAGTAAACAATTCTGAAAAGGATATCTGATTTCCAGTGACTTGTTAATCTAAACGTGGCACATTTTAATTCTGGTAAACTCTGAAATGAGAAGTAGAAACACTTATGTCCATACAGGCACTGCAGTCTATACAACTAATTATGCTGAGAATAATTTCATACATCTTTAAGAAACCATGTGGATTTGTCTTGGAAACTCATTTATGTACTTTAATGAGGGTTAGGCATTTTGGCGAATATTAAAGTAATATTAATTATTTGTTCTCAATTTTTCACAATCTTTTAAGGGAAGACTGAAAAACTTATAAAATTGTA
>NW_007731207.1:27210-29210 GCF_000696425.1 Galeopterus variegatus
GAAATTTCAATATAATGTTGAATTAACCTAGTAAATGTGGGCATTCTTGTCTTTCTGATTTTACAGGGAAATCATTTATATTTTATAATTTATATTTCATGTTGAAAATGTTTGCTGTAAGTGTTCTGGGTGTATATTTTCTTTTTCGAATTAGCAAAATCATCTACATTGCTTTATTTTTATTTTGTTTAGCTCTGTTTGCTTTTGATGAGTGAATGTTGAATTTTTTTCAAGCTGCTTTTGTTTCTTTTTAAAGATAATTATGTGATTGAGCCCCTTTAAGATTTTAATATATCAACTTATATGTTTGGAATTCTCTGATATTGAGCCAAATATTATTTTCTCTAAAAACAAAATTAGTGTGCTATAATAGGTTATCATTTTTATTTGTTGATTAGTTGAATAAATTAATATATCAATGAGAATTTAAAATTTTGTGTTTATGAACAAAAATGTTCTGGATTATTTTTCAATGTATTTTGCTGTATTGCCTTTGTTTTTGTCATCAAAATTATTCTAGCCTGTTATTATGAATTGGAATGTGTCCCTTTTTATTTGATCCAGAGAAAAATATGCATACAATTAGAATTCACTGAAAAATAGGAAGGTTTTCCACTGTACAGAAACGTTTTCAATTATGAATTCACTTTCTTTAATATTAGCAAGAAAATTATAATCTCAACTTCTTCTTGAGTCACTTTGTTTTATTTTTCTTACAATTCATCCACTATACCTATACTNTCTCAGCTGCAACCCATAAGTATAGATTCTGAGAGTATAAATCTTAATTTTGCCTCTATTTGAAATTTATCTAAGTTGAATCTTAGAGTATACGTTCCATTATACCATATATATGTTGAATTTTCTGCCCCACTGTGATTTGTCTTTTCACTGTCCTGTTGATGTATTTAGGTGCACAGCTTTCCTCCTTTTTCATGAAGCACAACTTATCTAAGTGTACGTTTATACAGGGAACTGCTTTGAATATTTTATTTAAGAAACATTAATTTCCTCCAAAATAATAAAGATAGTCTCATAATTTATGTAATATATTGCCCCAAATTCAATACACTATTCTCTTTTTTATATTATACTCTATTTTGTTTTCTTTTATATTATAAATTTTACATTGTCTTCTTACATTAATTTTTTTATGATTAACCTAGAATTGATTTTTGTTGTGATATGAAATTAGGCCTACTATGTATTTTAAATTATGAATGTATATTTATCCCAACAGTATTTATTGAAATGTCACTCCACTATACACTTCTCTACAGTGTTATTATTTTCACAACGTCAGTTTTCATATGTGTATTGATCACTGTCTAGACGCTATATATGATTCTACTTGTTTTATAGTCACAAGTACGTATAACTAAGTTTTGATACCCAGTACAGTAACTCCTGAAAATTCGTTATTTTTATTAGGATGAAATTGGGATATTTGGGGGACTTCATGTCTCTGAACAAATTTTAGCATTATAAAGGTTTGCATTTATGGCAGCTTTACAGTAAATTTACAGATACATTTTGAAAGAAATAGCAAATTTCTCTGGCCAAGTCTTCTAAATCATAAGCTTACTATATCTTTCAATTATTTAGATTTACTACAATGTTTTGAATAAAAGTTTTTTGTGTACCATTTTGGAATAATTTTACACACATTTTTTTTAAATAATTGACTGGGTGCTTGGTATTTTTGATGCTATTTTTCATATCTATTGACAAACATGTTTTTAAATCTTAGTACGTTATACACTTTATGTTGATTTTTTCCTGGCAAATTTAACAAAATCTCTTATTAATTGTATAGTTTATTTGCGTATTATTTCGTATCATCCACATGTATGTAACATTCTCTCTGATTAAATACGGTATTTTTTTCTTTTTGATATTATTCCTTTTAATTATTTTTCTTGCTTTATTTAAATAGCTAGAAATTTCAATATAATGTTGAATTAACCTAGTAAATGTGGGCATTCTTGTCTTTCTGATTT
>NW_007731207.1:30057-50249 GCF_000696425.1 Galeopterus variegatus
TCAACTTCTTCTTGAGTCACTTTGTTTTATTTTTCTTACAATTCATCCACTATACCTATACTTCCAATTTCCTTGGCAAAATATTTTTTGTGATAGCCTTTTTCTAAAATTGGCAGGATCAATAATGATTCTGACTTTTCAATGATAATGTTAGGAATTTTTGCCTTATTTCTGTATTTTTTTTCCCTTGATTAGGTATGTGAGACTTTAATCAACTTTTTCAGTTTTTCCAAGAACCAGTTTTGGATTTGTTTATCCCTTCTATTTTATTTTTACTATTTACTTCATTAATTTATTTTGTGCTCTTTTATTTATTATATTTTATTTCCAAAGATTTTTTTTTTCTGAAAATACTCATGACTCTATGTTGGGGCTCTTTTTCCCAGCAATAGGAGTGTGCCCAGATCATGCACAGGCCAGTTTGAAAGCATCAGGGTTATCTCCAGAAATGGGTCTCATCCAATGATAGATTGTAGTGGGTGCCTAAATACCCAAACTTCCTCAACTCTTGTTGGGACTAGCTTCAGCTAGGTTCTACACAGCCTTCTCCAAGTCTCCAGTGGGACTAAGCCCCAGTTGTTCCCCAAAATAATCTGTTCATTCACGTTGCATTTTCAACTTAGCTATTGGTGCTTACTAATTTCCTCTTCTCAATAAGCTACTTGTATTCAAATTCTTGTTTTGGAAACTGCTACTAAAAAAGTCAACATAGGAAAGACTGCCAAACATGTTTGGAACGTATATATATATATATACATGCAAGAGCTCATAGTAACTATAAAGTACAAAAAACAAACAAACCCCCAGCTATTAATAAACAATGTAATGAACAAACTTCAAAAAGAAATTAAACTAATAAAAGCAAGAGTTGGCAAATATGTGGATAAAACAAATTTTTAAAAGTGATCTGTATGAGTGTAAGTTGATCAGATCCTTTGGAAATCTCTGGAAATATACACTCATAATTCCATTCCTTTGTTTATATACACTCAGTAGAATCACATATTTGCAACAAATATACAGATAAGTATGTTCCCAACAATAAAATTATTTATTTCCTCAAACTGAAAATAATTCAAATGTCCATCAACAAACATATTTTGTTGTATCATTCAATTCAATACTATACAGAAAAGAAACAACAACAACCACAAAATTAACTAGCGATACTAAGAACAACATCATGGGATTTCACAACAATAATATTAAGCAAGGAAAGGCAAATATCAAAGTGTATAAATCACATTTTTTTATTAATATAAATTTATAAGCAGACAAAATTCCTCTATTGTAATGTCTGAATAGATGTCACCCTTGAGAATTACTTACTGGGAGAGGACAAACTGTATGCATCTGGGTAATAATTTGGTAATAATTGACATTTTGATGTCTGTATGTGTACAACTTTATTTGCTTTAATTCACAGAATTGAACTCAATTGTTCACTCTATTACATTTAAGTTATACTTCAAGAAAAATCCTGAAAAAATTGAAAAAAAGTAGGTTTTTTGACCAAAATTATTTATATTTTTTTCAGTGTTGCTCTACCCTGGACACAGATCCTGAGACATGTTTGGCAGGTTTGGTATTTCTCAGGGATAAACAGTGAAGAGAAGCATAAGTAGGATACAGAGTGGAAAACAGGGCTGATTCAGGCTGTGACAGATCAAGCAAAGCCTCCTGTGTACTGTGGGGAGCTTTGTCACACCTAAGGTGTGTCTGAAATGACCCCCTTGAATCAGGCATTTATACTCATGCTTAATCAGTGTAGCGGGTATGGTGGCCTTAGGTTGAGGAGGCCAATCTTGAAGTAGTTGGCAGCTGGGAGAACAAGTCCTTCTTTAAAGGGTTCTGTGATGTGAATCTTCAAGGACTCTCATACTTGCTGGTGAGGGAGCATAATTTAGAATTACTTTAATGAGTAATTTAGTAATCACCAACCTAAGAAAATGTAGTTTATGACCTATCAATACTACTTCTGAGAATTTATACTAAGATATTTTGAAAAGCAAATGTGAATACATAAATGTAAATATCTTTGAAGTATTATTGCTAATAACAAAAGACTGAAGCCACTAAAATGCCCATTGATATGCGTTTCGTAATAAATTATAGTATGTTGAATAAAACATACCATATAGCCATTAAAATTTTTAGGTCATTTTTTGTATATACTTACTTATTTTTGTACTTAATATCTGCAAAATAGAATGTTGCAGAAAAATTGAGCAAGACCGAACAGTAGTAATTTGGACACCATTTATAGGAGAATAACCTATGTATGTTCCTGTTATGGATGAGCATGTATATGAATTTCTATTTCTTGAGGATTCAAATAAACAAAGAAAGAAAGAGGTGGCTGTGGTTACTTGTGGTGAAAAAAACTGATAGATTGTGGTAGAGCACAATGTGGGAAAACTTTTAAAATAACTGTCTTTTGAATCACTTTAGGTAAATGTACCTAATCAAAGACCATTATATTGAATTCATCAAAAAATTTTAATATAATAATTGTTGACTAAAAAATGGTCTGATGTCACTTTTTGACCAACACGTTATCTGAAATTTTAAGACCACCAAGTATCTGTCTTCATCTCTATATTTCTTTGTAGGTAGTTTGGTAGATACACGTATTTACATATATAGATACCCTTACGTACATGTAATATGTAGAAAATGATGTACATTAATATATTTTCATTTTGCATACTTAGATATTTAATTGTATATTGTATATACTACCAACTACATGTAGCATATTATAATACAAATACCTGCATATTACTTCAAGAACCAGATTATATTTGATCTATAGAAAACAGCTTTTCTTACTTATAATTAACTTAGACTTCCCAAAAGGTTTCTTTACGCTATATTATGTGGAGCATTAAGGGGGCTGAAAATATTTCAACCCACATAACCGACAGGGAGATATAGTCCAATGATAATGGGTTTACTCAGGAGTGCACAAGGGATTTGCCAATCCTTACCAGCACTTGTCATTTTCAATTTTCTTAAAATTATACGCAACCCAGTAGGATGTGGGCAGTGGTGTCTCATTATGGTTTTGATTTGAATTTTGCTAATGACTAATGGTATGTTGGCCATTAGAATATCATGTTCTTTGGTGAACCACCATTACATTCCTGCTATAAATACCAATTGGTGATACTCTACATTTCTTTAATATGCTATTGGATTTGGTTTGCCAATATTGAGAATTTTTGCATGTATATTCATAATGAGTATTTATCTGTAATTTTCTTTTCTTGTGACAGACATCTTATCTGGCTTTTGTATCAAGGCAATCCTGGCCTCATAGAGTGAGATAGGAAGCATTTTCTTCTCTTCAATTTTTTGGAAGAGTTTAAAAAGAATGGGTGTTGTCCTTTAATGTTTAGTAGAATTTACCAGTGAAGGCATATGGTAGTTGACTTTTCTTTATTGGGAGGTTTGAACTACTGACTTAGTAATTTTACTTGATATAAGTCTATTTAGATTTTCTACTATTCTTGAGCCAGTTTAAATAATTTGTGTGTTTATAGAAATTTTCCCATTTCTTCAATGTTATCTAATTGTCAAGTAGCTGGTAATTGTATGATTAATTTTTTAAGAAACCTCCAGATTTTTTTCCAAAGTGATGGTACCATTTTACATTCCCACTACTATTGTATGAAAGTTTGAGTTTCTCTTTGCCAACATATGGCTGGGTCAGTTTTCTTCTTTCTTTTCTTTTTTTTTTTTTTTTAATTTTGGTCATTCTCGTAAGTATGCAACTGTGTCTCATTGTAGTTTAATTTTTCACTTCCCCAGGACTAAAGATTTCGAGCATCTTTTCATGTGCTTTTTTTGCCCATTCTATTTAACAGCTCTCTCTGGACTGGCCTCTTGCATCTCAACACATCTCCTGAAAAGCAATTCTTTTCTATATCTTAACTAACTGTGTTCTTTTAGTTTACTTATGTTATCTCTCACTCTAAATGTTATGCTCATAAAATTTGACATATCTATATACAAATCCATCAATTTGCATGAGTTACTTAATTTGAAGTATTTTGCATCTATCTTTCAAATATGTTTCTAAAAGTCGTGCTTTGCATTTTGTATTATTATTAGTAGCAATAGTATATTTTAGTCCAAGAAGAAAGCGTAGCATACGTACCTAATATTCCTATCTCTTTTAATAGATTTTAAAAGTGAAATCTCCTAACACTCTGCTGGAGCAGCCAAAGTCAGGGCTTCCGAATCTCAAGGTAGTTTGGTAGTTTATAAAGGCACAACTGAAATCTGTGAGGAAAATAGAGGATAAAAACAGGTTAGCGCTGTCCACACAGGTATTTCTTGACCAGAAACTGCATGAATTACAAACAAAATTTAGAAAGCATGAATTTAGAATGGCAGCATACTAATATTTTGAATTAATCATATCTAGAGTGTAACACTATACCACTAAAGCTTCAGTAACTTTATGCTTTAAGTTTTAATTTATGAGTCATACTGACAACCTGATCAAATGGGGAAAAACATTCAACCACAATTTTTCTGTCTTAAAGCAATCCTTTGTTAGAGTTTAAGTTATTTTGGGTGGTTTATTCTCTCTTTGACCTCAATTGAAATTTCTGGTCAGTGTGTGGCTATGGATAGGGCACAGAGACTCACGCAGCCTGCTTACTTAAACCCAAGCAATTTTTTGCTATCCATCCTCTATTAAAAATAGCTGACAATGTTGCAAGCATAATTAAAAGAGTAAATATCAACCTTAATAACCTGCTGAATTTTAGGTCACTGATATGGTTAAATCCACCTGTACAAGCTCTACCAGAATGTCTGATCTCTAAATAATTGTGGTGTTTTGTTTTCAAATGCTGCTGCATATACAAATATCTCAAAGTTACCTCATCAATAACCAAAAATGACAACATTTCTTGTGGCCCTATGTAACACCAGTATTTCCCTGATTTGTGTCCACTTGATGAATAGACACAGTAACCGCCACACAGATGTATTTGAAATATCAGCTCTATGACCAATATGGCTGTCCTCAGAATGCAGCTGGTCCTATAGCTACGATCAAGATACATAAAATATCCCCACACCTACAGTAACTTTGTTAAAAGTACCTATGAAAACTAAGGTATATTTAGGAATATTCAGAGTATGACAATAAGACTAAAGAGAAAGAAAGAAAGAAAGATGGAAGGAAGGAAGGAAGGAAGGAAGGAAGGAAGGAAGGAAGGAAGGAAGAAAGAAAGAAAGAAAGAAAGAAAGAAAGAAAGAAAGAAAGAAAGAAAGGAAGGAAGAAAGACCACAATAAAACTTTGAGCTTTCAGAAGGAGAGAACAGACCTGTAGTTACTAGAGGTGGGAAAGGGTTGAGGGTTGGGGGTTAGAAAGTGATTGGTTAAGGGACACGAAGAGTAATTATGATTTGTAATGAATGCTAATAATATTGATTTCACCATCATATACTGCACACAAATACTAATAGTCAGCTTTGTATCCCATAAATATGCATAATCAATTATAAATATCAAAAGGGAAAAGAAAAAATAAAAGACTACAGGGTCAAATGTTTTTGTTTTTTGTTTTTTTTTTTCTGTAAGCAAGCTTTCTAAAATAATTTCCTTAAGTACAAATCATACTGAATAACATGGCATGAAATTTCAATAACACAACTATTTTTACTGTATACAAATACTTCTTTCTACCTCAAATGAACAGTTCTCAATCTCCTCTTTGAGAGTTTGGGAGCCCAAACTGTATCTTATTCATTTTTTTAAAATTTCCCTTCACAGTGCTAGGGCAATGAGGTAAAGAAAATTTATGAATAAATTAATAAATAATTCAGTCAGCCATTAGCCTTTTGGTTGGGGTTAGGATACTAATTGGGCTTCATTGTAATCAACATTAAGCCATCTATACTGGATATATTATGAGATTATAAACAGAACTGAGCAAGTACACGCCTTTAGTATTAAGCCAAGCTCCTCATCCTAGCAAGAATGTCCTTTCTTTGGTGCCAGTTTTTCTTTTACTATTTAAGATATAATTCTTAATCCTTCTTGCTATTCTTGCTCTTTGATTACTGAGCTCAACTCTAAACTGAAGAGGAAAAAGTCTGACCCCTGGGGTTGGGGAGTGGGGGGAATGGACAAAATAAAGCAGCCAGACCCACCTATTCCACAGCATCTAAATTCTTTGGGCTATCATCAAAGGAGAAATAATATGAATTTTTTAAATGCTTAAATGTTTTAAATGTAACAGCAAATTTTTTTACATAATGGGAAAAAAACAAAAGGAAAGCTGTAGCTACAGAGCAATCTGATATGACATCACTCTGGACCACCAAATAAACAGTTTGATGAGGAAAAACTCCCCCACAAGTCTTCAATGAAGGGTTTTAGATGCCATCAGCATCATCTCACAAGATGAGCTATTATACTACCATCACCTTCTTTAAATAAAAGCCTCGATTGTGGCCTCCATGTGCATGTATGTGTACGTCCCCATGTATTTTAGATTCCACTGATGTTTCATATTCTTTTTTTTTTGTCCTTTTTGAGACCGGCCGCACCACGCTCAGCCAGTGAGCGCACCGGTCATCCCTATATAGGATCCGAACCCGTGGTGGGAGTGTTGCTGCGCTCCCAGCGCCGCACTCTCCTGAGTGTGCCACAGGCTCGGCCCTGATGTTTCATATTCTAATCTAATAAAATTGTCGTGCCTTTGAGTTAACTCAAAGCTCTGATCATTAAAGGTCATTAATAGAAAGTGGAGCAGGCACAAGCCAACCAGTGAGGTTGTTCTGATTATAGTAATAAACACATTGTAGAACTGGTGCAAAAATTAATAGGTGCTTCAACAGAACATACAGTCCAAAAATACACCTTAGACCTTGATAAAGCTTAATGTGACCAAAATGTCATCATAAACCAATAAAAGAGTTTTTTTTTCTTAAAATATGACGAGTAAGGGGGTCTTAACCCTTGACTTGCTCTGCCAAGTGAGCAACCGGCCATCCCTATATAGGGATCTGAACACTTGGCCTTGGTGTTTTCAGCACCACACTCTCCCAAGTGAGCCATGAGCTGGCCCCTAAAAAGAGTAGTTTATTAACTAAACTTTTTTTCTAAAGTTATATTTTATAATCATTTTGTCAAGTATCAAAAGCACATACTAATTCATTTCAATTATTAAAACTTTTAAATCAGGGATGACTGTTTAGCTCACTTGGTTAGAGCATGCAACCACAATGTATATCAACAAAATAAAATTTCTTAAAAAAGAAGTTTAGAAGTTTATAAATGAGCTTTTGAATAAATAAATAAATAAATAAATAAGTATGCAATGTTCATGATAAAACTAGAAATTTGCTGTAGATAAGTAAATAGAGGCATTGCATTAAGTAATGGGGAAAATGATCAGTCATTTATTATATAGATATAATACTATTGATTGATTGATTGGCAGCTGACTGGTACAGGGTCAAATGTTAAAATATGTATATTGCAATATCAACTGCACTTCTAAACATATGCATGTATGTAAACTCAAATGGAAAAGCCTAAAAAAGGAGCATATCTACTATACACAGGTTGTTTCAATTGACTTGAAAGTGTCATTATTTTTGTCATTTTCAGAAATATAGCTTCTATATACAGATAAACATATTTAAAACAAAAATAACAACATGCTAATAAAGTAAAAGAAATTTCATTCTAAATTGAAGGGAAAATTTCCCTTAATTATTTGATTTAAGTGCACGGTGTTAAATTTAGTCTGATTCTCCAGGGTCTGTGTCTCCAAGGTCAAATAATAATATTTAAAATAAACAACATGATCATTTTTTATTTGTGGTCTGTTTTCTGGTTGTGTTTTAGTTTTCTGGTCTGTTTCTTCTTCAAGAGTGTCTCCAAACTCCCTCCAAAATGTCTTGACAGTTTGAAAAATGGCATTAGGTGACTCATTTATTAAACTATATTTTGCAAGAGGCATCCAGTGCCTTTAAATGAATGGGAGCATTTATGAAAATTCTTAATTTAGAGAGACAATGTGCATGTGACTCATTAATTGTAGCAATGATGTGATCAATAAAAACAATGTATAGGGGGAATATCTGGCTTTATGTGAGTTACTTCAATGTTGGGCATCTTTTCATACTTATATTAGGTATATTAAAATCCAGAAATCTTTTTGAAGGAAAAATCTGTGAGAGGTGAGTTAGAGTAGTATCCACTTATTTCAGCTAACAGTGCACCTTCAAGGCACTAAACTATACTTCCAATGTTCCTAAAATCATTCTACTAAATGTAAAAACATGTCCTTAAAAGCTATGTTAGGTACACTAGAGATTTTAGGTGAAATATTAAATATAAGGTTTGGCCTCAAGAAATGTAATGAATTCAAGAAAAATAAAGTAAAATACACACGTGCATGCATACATGACAATAGGAAAATTATGCCAGGCATTTTATGAATATTGTAGTAATATAAGTGCAAGAAAAACAGAGCAAGAAAAAAATAGTGACATTTGGATCAACCAAAAAAGTTTTCTTGAAAGAGCCTTGTAGGAAACTTATTTATATAAGATATGTTGTAACAATAGAGGAGAAAATGGCCCTAATCAGTGATTTAGAAGAAATAACTGGTTTTATAGAATAAAATTTTAAAATACAGGTACAAATAGATAATTATATTTAGTGATACTATACTTTGTTTATATACTTTCTAGGGGATATTATAGAAATCTACATCAAATACTCTCAATTTGATGCATTTTGTAATAAAATACTTTGAAAAACACTTATACTATTGCTTTCAAGGCTAAATAATAGTTGTATTATAGTGTCATAGGCTGGTGTAGGAAACCATGAATCTAAAGGACAGTTGTTGACAGTGGCAATAAAATAGAAGAGACATTTCATAAATTCTATCTTTCATTTTTTTCTGACTGAGTTTCCAACTGCCAAGATCCGGAGATCATAAAAGGGTTACCAAAAACCGTGGTAAAGCAGTGGGAAAATGAAGATTATATATCATTGGATGAAGAAATCAATGGGATTTTGAAAACAAAACTGAGTGTTAAAACTAAAACTGAAAGAGTACAGGATAAACTCCTGGAAATGCTTTTTTTGTTTGTTTTGTTTTGTTTGTTTTAATGCCATCAGCATGGATGTAGTTGATCCATTTAATCTAAGTCGTCCTTCCAGGTACTTAGCTTAATTCACACAAACAATACTGTGACTACATTCACAAAATCATCATCATAACATTATTTTACCAGTTATTATGCTGTGTGTGCAGGTTTCTGTATCTGTCTTATTTGTAAACTGGTAAGTACAGAATGTGGATCTCGCTTTCAAATGATTGTGAAATGGATAAGGAAGAAACACATTTAGGTGAACTTGTACCCTTTTAGGTTTTGATGGCTCCCTATATTTATGAAAATTAAAACATATGTGTAACACAGTGTGGGTACTCTACAGAGGTTGTGATGAAAGCACATTTTTAAACGTATAACAAATTGTCCAAATAATAATGGGGTATATAAAAGTGTAGTGATCACTGGTGACCAGTAATATTAATGGAAACTGAAGTTATAGGGAGGGTATTTAGGGTTTCAGAGAGTCCTGATTTAAGACAAGAAGTGTGGTCAGAGGTGCAGCCAATTAGACTATAAGATCATGAATACAGCAATGGGAAATGATAGATGAAGCAGAACATAAAATGTAATAATGAATGCACAAACTTCAACTATGTATACAAATTCTAAGGGCATAAGCATGGGGTCTGTGGCTCTCTAGTAAACCATGGACCATGTTTGGGATGGTAAAGCATTGCTCTGACGCAGTTCAAACTGTTAACTACAGATTCTGAGTTATAAGACATATAGCAAGAGAAAGCATTTTCCTGAGCTTAGTCTCTCTCTGTGTGGTCAGATTTCCATGGAATACTGAATTGGTCTAGATTTTAGGTCCAACATCAGCTCACGAAACTGATCATGTCATACCAAGAATATTGAGTGGACCCTCTGACATATTTATTAACCAGTGTGAGAAAGTAAATGAAACAAAGAAACCAATAAAATCATTAGAAATGTTTACCTAGAAAATAACCAAAATGACTAGATAAAGTGTCTTGAAATATTTAAAAATATGTATTGTGGAAGACTGTACATGAGATATTTTATTTCTATGAACTCCAGAAAATTAAAAGTCAACACTAATAAAGGACATCTTAAGATCAATGTTCAAATATATAATTGACTATGACTATGATATTTTAATGAAAGGGTTTGAAGAGGAGTCTTTAGATGTGACAAAAGGAGCATTAATATAAGTAATGGACAGGAGAAATATTGACTATGAAGACTAAACACGAGAAGTAAAAATAGTCAGGCATTCTCTGCATTTCAACAGCATTATGCATCTTCGGTATCTTGGTTTAGAATCTTCCTAAAAGGTGACTTAGTTTCTTTTCTTTTCTTATTAAATGTTTTTACTGTAACATAGTTGAATATCAATAGTCATGAGCAATACGTGATGCTCAAATCAGAATAATTGTTATATTCAGTGATATACACTGTCATTGCTATTTGTGGCCCTTTACCAATTCTTCCCTCCCCCACTCCTTTCCTGCTTCTAGAAACCTCAGTTCTCCTTTTGAAAGTTAAATGTGTTATTGTGAATGTTGTATCTTTCTTTCTTTCTTTCTTCTATTTATATGTTTACTCTTTTACCTCCCACTTACATTTGAAAACATATAGCATTTCTCTTTCTGTGACTGGCTTATTTCACTTAATATGATATCCCTCGTTCATCCATGTTGCTGTGAACGGCGATATTTTATTGTTTTTTATGGCAATATAATATTCCATTGTGTATATATAACACATTTTCCTTACCCAGTCTTCTGATGATGGACTTTTAGGCTGGTCTAACAGTTCAAGGGTTTTTTTCTCCAGTCCAAGTTCTAGAATCTCCACTGATGTAATGGATGAATCTAGTTGCCTTGTTGTAGAAGCAGATTGTATTTCAAAGTTTTTAACCTTCATGGCTGTGACCCAATAAAAATAAACTAAGGTACTGATTTTAAGGAGAAGCCTTTTTCTATTAACACATGTGGCTAAATACATGAAGTCACAATAGGTCTGCCCAATCTCCTATGTCATGGGATGTTTGATCACATAGCTGATGCTCTGTGCCTGGGATTAGTAGTGGTAGATTAAACGACAGTCTGCTGCTTGTTACAGACAAGGTTAATGTGGCAGTTCGCAGATGTGCGCAAAATGGCAACATAATACCTTCTGGGATTCCAAACCCATTTCTAGAACCAGTCATTTTATTTTATTAGGCTTAATCATGTGAAATTTTGAATATTCAGACGGTTGTTTGTTTATGAAAACAAAATTTCAGATTTTTCAATCTTACATGTTCTTTCATTTATCCTTAGCCACCAAATGTAAGTATGTCACATAAAAATGGTGTTTGGTGGTTTCTGTTATTCTTTTTACTTCAATATTCTAGTTGTTTTTACTCTTTGAGAAATATCTAGTGATTTATTTCTGTTTAATACCCAAAAATTCTTCTCCACCTGTGGCCCACCTGACTGCTATCACCTTTTTCCATGGGATGATCCCCCTTCTCTGCTGTATGACCAACTACAAAAGCTCATGGCTCCAAGTCAAAGCAGCCACTGTGCTATTTACAGTTGTGATCCCCATGTTGAATTTCCTCCTCTACATCCTTATGACAAAGATGCAAAGTCACCTTTTTCCATGGGATGATCCCCCTTCTCTGCTGTATGACCAACTACAAAAGCTCATGGCTCCAAGTCAAAGCAGCCACTGTGCTGTTTACAGTTGTGATCCCCATGTTGAATTTCCTCCTCTACATCCTTATGACAAAGATGCAAAGTGGATGCTCAGGAGGTTAATCAACCCCCAACTATGTTCTTACTCAATGCAATTCAATTAAATGTATATGTATTTCTATTCCAACTGTTTTCAGTTTTTCATATACATTGTTGTTGATAGTTTACCTTTATTTTTTAATAAAGTATAAATTATTCTTTAAATTGATTAAATATTGCTATGTTCATAATGTTTTACAATTATCTCTGGTTTCTTTAGATGTAATGCATTCTGATTCACTTCTTCTCAGGAGGTTGCATAAGGAAATATATTTCAAACTTTCTTCTCTGGACTCCATGGAAGTCAAGAAAAAGAAGTTGTCTGTATTTAGGAACTTATGAAAACTGAGACATAGGTGATGGTTTAGCTTTAAGTTGTGCTTAATAAAAATGCTGCAAACACAATTCCAGGCTTTCTTGACATGATCCGTACTCACATTTCATAATCAACACTTATGCCTCAGTAAGTTCTATAAAACACAACATTTTGTTTCAATTGAAACTTCATTTCGGGTCGGCCTGGTGGCGCACTGCTACAGTGCGCCACTTGGGAGTGCGGTGGCGCTCCCGCCAAGGGTTCGGATCCCACGTCTTCATTTCAAGGTGTCCAGTGGGACTAAGATGCTAAGCTAAGTTGAAAAGACAACGTTGAAGAACAGGTTATTATTTTGGACAACTGCATCTTAGTTCCCTTGGACACCTTGGGAAGACTGTGTACAACTTAACTCTATCTTGTCCCATCCAGAGTTGAGGAAGTTGAGATATTTATGCATCCTTTACAATTGTGCACAAAAGTAAAGTGTTAAGCAATGTCTTTACACCTTAGCTACTAGTGCTTACTAAACTCCTCTTCCCAATAAACTACTTGCATCGCAATTTTGTCTTGGTGCCTGCTACTAAGGAAATCAACCCAGGAAAGACTGCAAAACATCATTGGAACACATATGAGGCATACATTTAATAATTGTTACATAAAACAGTGCATACTAGCTATGTACTACAAAAAATACCCAAGAAATACTAGTAAATGATGTAATGATCAAACTTCAAAAAGCAGTTAAATTGATAAAATCAAGTGTGGGCAAGGATGTGGATTTAGCAAACTTTTAAAAATGCTGAATATGAGTGCAAAGTTGATCAAAACTTTTTGAAACCTCTGTGGAAGAATAAACTCATAATTCCATTCTTTGGTATATACTAAACAGAAACATATATTTGCATCAAAGGAAGAGAAAAGAATGCTCAGAAAAACACTATTTCTACTTGACCCAAACTGAAAATAACTCATATATCCATCAAAACATAAATATTTTTGTTGTATTTATTCAATTGAATACAATATAGAAATGAAAAAAAAAAATCTACCCATACTCTTCAGAACAACATCATGAAATTTCACAGCCATAACATTAAGCAAGAAAAGGTGAATATCAAAGTGTATAAATAGTATTGTTTTACTAATATAATGTTTATACAATGGCAAAATTAGTCCATAGTAATGTGTCTGAATATTAAGAACTACTTTTTGGGACTTAAGAACTACTTATTGGGACGGGGCATTCTGTATGCTCTTGACTAATATTTCAGTAGTAATTAACATTACGCTGAGATTATGGGTTTGAGGGGAAGTGTAACAAGAGGTGAAATGCCTTTCTCATCCCATCATGTCAGGGGAACATGATGTCCACATCAAATCACTGGTGATGGTAAACTTAATCTTTTACCATATGTAGTGTTTGACAGGTTTCTCTACTATAAATTTCAACACAAAAATTAAAATGCAGTTAACATTATACCATCTTCTTAAGAATACTTATTTTTTTCTTATTTTCTAACTATTCAGTAATGTCTTCAATGAACATGTATTATTTCTGTAATTCAATACTTAACAGCAGTTAATGGAATAGATGTGGTGAGGTGATTATTCCAAAAAATTTAGAAAAATGCATCTCTCACGATGACACCAGACATAGTGTTTTCAACAAATTGTATGTTTGGAAGCCCATTGAGGAATATCCCAATTATAATACCCTGGGGTCTATATCTCCATAGTCATGGGGGCAGGTATAAGACCCAGAGTACAGTGGAGTTACAACTGTGTATACAGCCTTCAGTTTGTTCCTTGTAGTCTCTGAGATTTCTTATGACCTGAAAATTAAATGCCATTTTACTGGCACCTTCATTGAAATGTGCTGCCACTCTCACTGCAGATCTCAAGCCTGTTGATATCTTAAAGAATGTTTAATTACTGAGAAGAAAACTGCCTAAAATTCATTAGTCATAAAAGGAAATTCTCAGTAAATTAATCAAGAGCTTCCGGTTTCAGGTTAGTTCATTTGTCGTTTGACATCCTTCAACTGAATTGGAAAAAGTGTAGGTCTAGTTCATACAGATTACCCTAAAAATTCCATAGGTCTCTTTTTATGTCAGAGACATTTTAATTTTCACTAACGAGGCATAATTATTTATTAGAATTAATTTTTGATTGTTTTTACAGAAAATGGCACAGTGGCACCAATGAGGAACAATGCGAAAAAGTTGCAGTAAATGGGGCATTTTTTGAAGTTGAACACCCTTGTCTGGTTTTGATTTGAGTAAAATTCTAATTCTAACCACCAGTCCTAGAAATTTATTTGACATTGCCAGGGATTAAATGCCAAGTTTTATTCTGAGTATCTTTTTGTTGTTTACCTAATAAGTGTGCCAAATAGCCACGGCAGTAATTGCAGGCTTTATTAACATGATAAAAGGTTGATGGAGAATCATTTATTGAAAGCGTGAACAATAGTTAATGTTTAAGGTATATCTATTCTAGCCCACGTGCTACTGGAAATAATATGCTCATAAATGCTGTGTGTTTGGGGTTGCTTATAGTGCATGTAAAGGTAGAAACTCATGGGGCTGAGTCAGGAGCCTGGTACACATTCCAGGTGAAACTGAGAGGATGGAAAAAATTATACATACATTTCTTCTGCAGCCTCATGTGTATATCTTCATTCATTCTGCTTCACTCATTGCAAGGCCATTCTTTTTATGTCTCCCTCCTTGCACATCCTTATTTTCCCAAAATATGCATCATCATAAAAGAAGGATTCTTTTCTTGGTTAAGAAATGTGTAATTTTTGGGCCGGCCCGGTGGCGCACTGGAGAGTGCGCTGCTTGGGAGCGCAGCAGCGCTCCCGCTGAGGGTTCGGATCCCATGTGGAGACCGGTTCCCGCTCACTGGCTGAGCGCGGTGCGGGCGCAGCACCGAGGGTTGCGATCCCATTGCCAGTCCCCGGTACGGGTGAGACACCGAGGGTTATGATCCCACTACCGGTCAGTAAAAAAAGACAAAAAGGAAAAAAAAAAAAAAAAGAAATGTGTAATTTTTATTGTGTAATTTTCATTGTATAGTAGAACATATTTTGTACAAAAATATTGATGATTTTAGGATGGATACATATGTATATGTATATGCACACACACACACATATATCAGGAGGGGATATATAAAGAGCATTAATAAGCAGTTATTTAAAATTTCATCGATAATTTAAGTTAATAAAATAATATAAGTTAAACAAAATATAAATAAAGGACTCAAAAAATATAGCAGTACGTAGTGTGCATTGATGGAGGTTTTATTGGAGGGTATAGAGACATTTCACTGATGAGATTCTGTCACAAACTCTGAAACATTAGGTGGAAGGTACATGTGGAGGGTTACCTCAACGCTTAAATTCTTTGGTTATTTAATTTTGTATTATGCCTAGCAAAGGTGGAAAATGCAAAGAAAAATATTACTAACATTTATGTGTCACCAAGTGCAGTGTCAAGTCATCTTGATCTTTAGTGTCACTCTTAGAAGGATGACAATGTTCTCTGTGCTTCTATTCTGCCTTTCTTGCTTGTATTTTTCATAATTTGTTGTATCATAAATTTGCATTACAGTTCTATATTAATAATACTGACAAGTGCTGGATTTTAAATAATTAGAATGAGTCATACATATTGTCACCACTATTGGTTCTCACCCTTTAACGTGCATCAAAATCACCTGGAGGCCAGGTTAAACCACAAATTGTGGTCCTCATACCAGAGTTTTAGATTTAGAAGTTTGAAGATGGGGCTACAGAATTTGGAATCCTAAGAAATGTCAAGTGCTGCTGCTGCTGCTGTTTGGGGACTGCACTTTGACAACCACTCTTCTGTGTCACTCTTCACAGAAACACATGAAGCCTGTTTCCTCTCTCTGTGACTCGTTTCAATTCTGCTTTCTAGAAATAACTTTGTTTTGTTTCATTTTATCCAACAGGAATCACGATATTATCTGAAGGAAATCAAAGCAGCATACAGACTTTTACTCTCTTGGGTTTTTCAGAATACCTAGAATTTTGGCTTCTGCTCTTTCTGGTTTTCTTGTCCATCTACACAGTCACTGTGCTGGGGAACTTGGGCCTGATCCTTATCATCAGGATCAATCCCAAACTCCACACCCCCATGTACTTTCTCCTCAGCCACTTCTCCGTTGCTGATTTCTGTTACTCCACTACAGTTACTCCCAAACTGCTGGAGAACTTGGCTGTGGAAGACAGAACCATCCTTCATGGGATGCATCATGCAATTCTTCTTGGCTTGCATATTTGCAGTGGCAGAAACATTCATGTTGGCAGTGATGGCCTATGACAGGTTTGTGGCCGTTTGTAACCCTCTTCTCTACACAGTTGTCATGTCCCCAAAACTCTGTGTGTCATTAGTGTCTGGGTCCTACGCATGGGGCATAGTCTCCTCCCTGACTCTTACCTGTTTCCTCTTGGCCTTATCCTTCTGTGGGTCTAACATCATGAATAATTTTGTCTGTGAGCACTCAGTCATTGTCTCTGTCTCATGCTCTGACCCCTACATCAGCCAAGTGCTTTGTTTTGCCATCACCATATTCAATGAGGTGAGCAGCCTGGTAATTGTTCCCACTACTTATAGTTTTATCTTTGTCACTGTCATGAAAATGTCTTCTGCTGGTGGGTGCTATAAAGATTTCTCTACCTGTGCCTCCCACCAGAGCATCATCACCATTTTCCATGGGACCATCCTGCTCCTCTATTGTGTCCCCCACTCCAAAAACTCATGGCTCATAGTCAAAGTAGGTTCTGTGTTTTATAAGGTGGTCATTCCCACGCTCAACTCTTTGATCTACAGCCTCAGGAACAAAGATGTGAGAGACACAGTCAGAAGTTAATGAATCATCCAACACAATTTTGTTGGAGATTTATGTTCCCAAAAGGAATCTGATTTATTATATTGAGGATAATTTAGTGCTTCGACTAGAGATGATGATTCAAATGATTTAGTCAATTCATCAGTCAGCTTTTAAATCTCTTGTAATAAACCAGTTATTTGATCACTTCAGCATTATTAAAATATCTCTGAACAATATGCGAAGTAACACAAGTGTCGTCTATTGAACAATGTCCCCTAAAATTCTGATGTCCACCGATAACCTCAAAAGTGACCTTATCTGGAAATAGGATCTTTGCACTTGTAAATAAGGTAAGGATAGAGATTAGATTATAGTAAATTAGGGTGGGAACTAAATCCAATGAGACTGTCCTTAGAAGAGACAGTAAAGGACAACACAGAGATACACAGGGAAGAGGCCAAATGAAAATGGAAGCAGATTGGAGTTTTGCTTCCAGAAGCCAGGGGCAAAGAAGGATTCTCCCCCAGTGCCGTCAGAGGGAGCGTAGTCCTGCCAGCACCTTGATTTCTGGTCTTGAGAACTGTTAGAAAATAAGTCTGTGATTTTATGCCTCCAATTTGGCATAATTTGTTGTGACAGCCCTAAGAAACTTATGCAACAGGTGAATATTAGATCATAAAACCTACAAATCTTGACATATATTGGCAAGGTAAATAATTTTGAAAATATTCCTTAATTTCATTTTAGCAATGAGAATGTCAGGGTTGCAGAGAATACCTGAAAGGCCATACCTGGGTAAAAACATGGAGTAGAGAAACCTGAAAGGCCACAGCTGGGCAAAAACATGGAGTAGAGTACAGTAGAATTCGTAACGTGAGGGGGGGCACACTATCCCTGAGATTCTACCATGTTCTTTGTGCCTTTCTCCTGTACTTTTAATATATATACAAAGTGATGTTAAACATGATGACTCCAAATATCAAGTAAAAATGTTGATTTTATGTGAAGTTCTTGGAAGATTACCAGGGGAAAAAAATTGAAAAATTCAGTTTTTAATGTCACAAATCACACAAACTGTGTCAAACTTGTTTCTGCAAATTCTATTTACTAACACTGTGGGTATCATGATAAAATGTAGAAATAGTCTGCATAATCCTTGTTTTGCTTTTTATTGTTAATCTGTAGTTAATTACGCATTTTATCTGCGATGAATAGTTTTGTTTGCTGGTAACATATGGCATGGTTGTAACTGCTTTGGCAGATGTACAGATGTCCTCCAAATTTATTATTCATGAGTTTGGTTTAAACCAGTAACTGACTGAGTTAGAAAAAAAAGAATAACTGACTGAGTTAGAAAAAAAAGAATTAAATCGTTATCTCTGTTTCTCTCTTGCTAATTGTGGTTTGTTTCACACAGATTTCCCAGGACATGAACTATATTGACACCTAAGATTATTGCACTACATGAATTAATTAAATATAAATTGTTTCCCCGGAGTAAAAGTGTTCATCTCAAATAAAGCTTTTAACTTTATGCTGTGTTATGAGTGTATACCACCAAATCTTGTCTTATATTTGTGAGCCGATAGAGAATTGTAAAACATGAAATAAACCAATATTTTCCTTTTTATTTGCCTTAGTTTTAAACCAGGGATAACACATAACTTTATCATCATTCTGGGCAATTGATAATATACTGTATCACACATTTTCAAAATAATGCAAAACATAGTTTATTCAACTTGTCAAATAAAACAAAAACTTTCTGTTTTAATTTTACCATAGAGGATTGTGTTTCTCTGTGTGTGTGTATTTGTGTGTGTGTGTGTCTTAGTGAGTGTACTATTGTCTTATTGAAAGATACAAAATATATACATACCCTGTGACAGATTAAGCATTATCAATCATTACCTTTTGAAATGAATTAGTTTATTAAACACTTTGTGATACATTTGACTTGAATATTGAGAAAAGATGAACTCTCTATGACCTTGGGTTTGTGGATAGAAGAGAGAAAAAGTGATAAAGGACTATATAGAATATGTCAGAAAAAAAAAGGTTGAGTATATTTACTTGCTTATTTTTAATTTATCAGAGTATCTTACTAAATCACCAGAATTTCCATCAAATCAAAGGTAATGAAAATCAGTGATTTTCATCCTTTAACATATATGCAAATCATATGGGGGTCTTGTAAAATTAGATTTTGGTGCAGTGGACATGTGGTGGGGCGCAGGAGTCTGCATTTCTATCAGACATCGGGCACAGGAGTCTGCATTTCTATCAGACATCCAAGTGATGCCACTCTTAGTGGCCCTGGGAACACTCTCTGAATAACATGAATCTATGCAAATTTCCATTTTTACTCTTGATAATATTCAGCTGGAGTAGACTCATGTCTGATTGAGTCTGGAGTCATTAGAGACCTTTTAAAATGAACTCCTTATTTCTCCTTTCTTGCATTGGCAATAACTTGATTTTAATTTTACAATTTTAATAATTACACAAAATTTTTGACAAGCAATTAAAAATTAAACATTTAAACTAGAAAAATTATTTTTTTTATATTTGTACAAATCGTAATATCTTTCTCCTTTTAAATGATTTCTTTGCATTGTTTAATTCTTGCTGATAAAGTTCCTGTAAGAATGAGCCAATTGGAAACTAGTGGGACAGGAGGAGACAAAGGCCTCTGTTTTACACAGATGCAATGTCCCAGAGGCTGTGCTTCATCCACCTGGCTGGATGGTGCACCTGGGTGTATAACCTGTTTCCTGATCTTCATCCTCTCAATGGACTGCCTATTGCGGGTCCAATGTGTTTAGTGTGAATAATCTTTTGGCATTTTGGATTTTGTTCCCTTCATCCAAATTGTGTTATTTTTATTTCTTATCTTCTTAAGACAGTTTTCATGAGTTAAGAAAGCTCGTATTTACCATTTTTTAGCTTTCAGCTTCAGCTATTTCCTAAAATATTCAACTATTCCTTTCAACTATTTCCATCTAGCCATGGGCATCAGATCCTTCTCTGCCTGTGTTTCCAACCTCACCAACATCCTTTCTCTCTAGTGTGCCAAAATCTCCTGTGCAATTGTGAAAGTAGGC
>NW_007731207.1:50850-52039 GCF_000696425.1 Galeopterus variegatus
GTGAGATTAAGTTTTTTAGCCCCTCGTACAAGTGAGAACATGTGGTATTTATCTTTCTCTGTCTGGTTATTTCACTTAATGTAGAGTGCTCCAGGCTCATCCATGCTGCTTCAAATGGCAGAATTTATTTATTTTTTATGGCTGAATAGTGTTTCATTGTGTATAAATGCCACATTTTCTTTATCTATTTATCTATTAATGAACACTTAGTTAGATTCCATATCTTGGGCTACCTATGCAGTGAAGATGGGGGTGCTGATATCTCTTTAATATACTATTTTTCTTTCATTAGGATAAATACCCAGTAGTGGGATTGCTGGCTTCTATGGTATTTCTATGTTTAGTTTTTGAGCATTCTCCATCTTGTTCTCCTTCACGGCTGTACTAACATACATTCCTACCAACAGTGTATGAGATTCTCTTTTCTCTGCATCCTTGCCAGCTTTGTTAGTTTTTGCATTTTTTATAGTAGTCATTCTAATTGGTTGAAATGATATCTCATTGTGGGTTTGACTTGCATATCCCTGATGTTTAATGATGTTAGCTTTGTTAGCTATTTGTATGTCTTCTTTTGAAAAATGCCTGTTTAGATAATTTGCCCGTTTTTTTGATCAGATTGCTGTTATTATTTGATTTTGAGCTGTTTGATTTTCTTGTATATGCTGAGTATTAATCCTTTATTGGGTGAAAGGTTCCCAAATGTTTTCTTCTATTCTGCTTGTGTTCTCTTTACTCTGTTAATTTTTTCCTTTGTTGTGGAGAAACTTTTTAGTTTCATATAATCCCATTTGTCTAGTTTTGCCTTTGTTGTCTGTGCTTTACGGTCTGATCCGTAAAATCTTTGCACAAACCAATATCCTCAAGAATTTTCCCCATGTTTTATTCTAGTAATTTCATGGTTACAGGTTTTATTTTTAAGTCTTTCATCCATTTGATGTCAATTGTGGTATAAGGTGAGAGAATTGGGTGTAGCTTCATTCTTCTGCATATGAATATCCTGTTTTTCCAGCATCATTTATTGGAGACTGTCCTGTCCTCAACGTATGTTCTCCGTGCCTTCGTCAAAAATCAATTAGCGGGCCAGCCCAGTGGCACACTGGATAAGTGCGCTGCTTGGGAAGCGCGGCCGTGCTCCCGCCCGGGGGTTCGGATCCCACATACAGACCGGTTCCCGCTCACTGGCTGAGCG
>NW_007731207.1:53039-58209 GCF_000696425.1 Galeopterus variegatus
CGAAAAAAAAAAAAAAAAAAAAAAAAAAAATCAAGTAGCTGTTGGGCCGGCCCGGTGGCGCACTCGGTAGAGTGCGGCGTCTGGGAGCGTGGCGGCGCTCCTGCCGAGGGTAAGGATCCCATATAGAGACCGGTCTGCTCACTGGTTGAGTGCGGTGCGGGTGCGACACTGAGGGCTGCGATCCCATTACCGGTCACAAAAAAAGACAAAAAGGAAAAAAAAAATCAATTAGCTGTAAATTTGTGGATTTATTTCTGGGTTCTTTTTTTCTGTTCTGTTCCTCTATGTGTCCATTTTTATGCTGATTTAGTTACTATGCATTGTAGTTTATTTTGAGATCAGATAGTATGATGCCACCAGTTTTACTCTTTCTTAGGATTTCTTTGGCTATTTGGGGTCTTCTGTGGTTCCATACAATATAAATTTTAGCATTTTTCTAATCGATTTCTGTGAAGAATGTCAGTGACATTTTGATAGATATTGAGTGGAATCTGTAGATTGCATTGAGTAGTATGATCATTTTTACTTTATTAATTCTTTCAATTCATGAACATGAGATGTCTTTGCAAGTTTTTGGTGTCCTCTTCAATTTCTTTGATCAGTATTTTATACTTTTCCTTGTGGAATCTTTCAACCTCTTTCCTAAATTTATTCCAAGTTATTTTAATTTTTTGTGGCTATTGTAAATGGGGTTTCTTGATTTCTTTTCAGCTAGTTTCCTGTTAGTGTACAGAAATGCTATTGATTTTTTGTATGTTTATTTTGTACCGTGCAACCTTACTGAATTGTTTTACCAGTTTTAAAGAGTTTTTAATGGAATCTTCAGGATTTTCTATATGTAAGACTGTGTCACCTACAAATAGGGACAATTTGATCATCTCCTTTCCAATCCGGATGCCCTTTTATTTTATTTCCTGGGCTAATGGATCCAGCTAGAACTTCTGGTATTATGTTGAATAACAGTGATGAATTTTGGCATTCTTGACTTCTTCCAGTTCTTAGAGAAAACATTTTCAAGTTCTCCCTTCTATGCCTAATTTGTTGAGAGTATTTTTTATCGTAAAGCATTGTTAACACAGCAAGGGTTGCATGAAACAATCAGAGCATGACTTGGAAATCNGGCTATTGTAAATGGGGTTTCTTGATTTCTTTTCAGCTAGTTTCCTGTTAGTGTACAGAAATCTATTGATTTTTTGTATGTTTATTTTGTACAGTGCAACCTTACTGAATTGTTTTACCAGTTTTAAAGAGTTTTTAATGGAATCTTCAGGATTTTCTATATGTAAGACTGTGTCACCTACAAATAGGGACAATTTGATCATCTCCTTTCCAATCCGGATGCCCTTTTATTTTATTTCCTGGGCTAATGGATCCAGCTAGAACTTCTGGTATTATGTTGAATAACAGTGATGAATTTTGGCATTCTTGACTTCTTCCAGTTCTTAGAGAAAACATTTTCAGGTTCTTCCTTCTATGCCTAATTTGTTGAGAGTATTTTTTATCGTAAAGCATTGTTAACACAGCAAGGGTTGCATGAAACAATCAGAGCATGACTTGGAAATCTTTCCCATCACCAACAATACATATATGTTGTTGTACGAAAGACCCATTAGTGGGCCCTTAATTTCTATCTTGGTCTTCTTTTGTTCTCCTCAAACTTCCAGGATATTTACCTATAACATTTCCCATCATCGTCAATTTGTGTTGCTCTTCTCAGGGCAGTGCCTCCATCCTGGTGCAGTGCCCTGACATCCTGTTGCATACATACAACCACTTAGTGCATGTATCCATGTGGGTAGGGCACAGAGCCTTAAGTCTGTGCACCCCCAAATCAATTCTCCCTCCACCCTGTCTCTCCACCATCTACCCATTTATTCTTGAATCATCCTTAAAACAGCTCTGCTATTTTTCCTTCACATCTACTCTACTGCCAAGTTAATTTGGATCTACTCAACATGTACCTCCACTGCACTGACGTCATGCACCTGCACAGCCACAATCCTTGTCCCACCTGCTGCCTGCACAGGGGTGATGTGGCTCTCTTGTGCTCTCCAAGCCATTCTCCACAATCAATGCAGAGTAATGCATATAAACCAATGTCTTCATGTGTGCTTGAAGCCTTTGTTACTTCTTATTAATCTTCAGTGAGATTTGGAGGCTAGAAGTCATTGCTCTCAGTGGGTCTGATGTAGTAACAGACAGAAGCAAAGGTGTCAGGCATTTCTCAGATTGGTCCTTCTCTGCTCTGTTTCCATTTTATCTTTCCACCTTCGAGCCCTCCAGAAAGACAGCAGACCCCAGCCCTATACCAGACCCTCAGATATGTACCCACAGAGGAAGTCACCATGCAGAGACATCTGTTTCCCATAGTCCTCTCTGCAATCTTCTCTTTCTGTTCCCCCTGCAGTGGCTGGACCTGCTTGACTCAAATTCCCATTAGTCAACTGTTGGAAATCAAAACAAAGGGTAAATCTTGAAAGCAGCAGGAAAAAAATGAAATGTTACAAAGAGGAGACCAATGAGCAAATTGATAGCTTTTTTCTTAAAAGAAGTTAATTAGGGTCAGAATATAGTGAAATAACAATTATAAAGTGCTTAAAAAACCCAGAAGTCTATATCTAGTAAAAGTAGTCTTCAAAAATGAAGTTAAAGTAAGGAAATCTTCAGATAAAAGAAAACTAACAGTATTCTTTTCAGCAGACCTGCTTTACAAAAGATGATAAATGAAGTTCTTTAGGCTGAATGGAAATGACACCAGACAGAAATTCAGATACACAGAGTAGAATAAAGAATATTAGATAAACTGGTAAAAGTCTATGTGATTTGGAATAAAAGTAGAGGAATGATTTGTGTTTTTGAATTTTATTCCTCTTCATTTCCACATAAATCATTACTGCCTCAAGCAAAAATTATAACATTTTCTTATTGGGTTTGTATATATGTAAATATAATATGTATAACAATTATAACATAAAAAATTAGGGAGTGATATGAAACCATGTGGTTGTAAGGTTTTTATTTTTCATATGATCAGATACACAATATTCACAATAGTTAGACTATGAAAAGTTAAGGACATATATTTAATACTACAGAACAACCACTAAAAAAAAATACAAAGGTGTCTAGCTAAAAAGCCAAAGGAAAGATTAACATAGAATTCTAAAATTATTCAAGTCATCTGACAAAAGTCTGTAAAGGAGAAACTGAGGACCAAAAAATACCAGAGGAGACAGGTGATAACAAATAATAAAATGGTAGACCCAAAGCAAAACAGATGAAAAATTATATTAAATCTTAATAGACAACTAAAAAGTATAGGTTGTCAGGATGAATTAAAAAACTAGTCTTAACTGTAGGGTGTCTACACGTCACACTTTAAAAATAAAGAGAAATATTGTAAATGTAAATACATGGGAAACACAGGCCATGCATACAGTCGGCACAGGAAGTCTGCTGTGGCTCAATTAAAGGCAGGTGAACCCCACCAAAGGCAGGTGAACCCACACCCAAAATTCATCCAGATATTGAGACAGATGGTGCCACAACCGCACATGTTCCAAAAGGGTGTGAAAAGGTTTATTTCTTACATAGCGGAGGTCTGTGGGAGAACAGGGCAGACCTCTAAAGCAGGACCAGAATGGCTGGGCTGGGTTCTCAATGCATCAGGGGCAGGACTGAGAAGAAAAAGTTCCTGCCCTCAGACAGCAGCTTGTGAGGTTTGAATCTTCTGCTTTTACCAAAGGAGAGAGCACTAAGAAAAAAAAAAAAAAATCTTTTGGAAATTAATTATCTGAATACCCACCTTTAAAAATTAGAAGAAGAACAAGCTACACCCAAAGTAAGTTGAAGGAGGAACAAAATAGAAGCAGAATTCAGTGAAATAGGATATAGACAAACAATAGAGAAAATCAACCAAAGGAAAAGCTGTTCTTTGAAAATGTCACTAAGATTGATAAGCGTCTAGCTAAATTGATCAAAAAGAAAAGCCAAAAAAAATTAAAATTGGCAATATTAGTGAATAAAAAAGAGGGGACGTAACTATCCCACTTACATTAAAGTNCATAATTTTAGAAACTGATTCCAACAATACATAAAAGAATGATACCTCTTGACCACATGAGATGTATTTCAGAAATTAAAGTTTTTCTAACAATTAAAACTAATGTAACACAACATGTTAATGGAATAAGGAGAAAACCATATAATCATTACAATAGATTACAAAAAGTTTGGCAAAATTCAACTCCCATTCATGATAAAACCTTTCAGCAAACTAGGAATAGGAGAGAACTTTCTCAACCTGATTAAAAGCCTCTGTGATAAGAACTGTCACTACCATCATACTTAACACTGAAAGGGTTTACACTTTCTTGCTAAGAATAGGATCAAGGCAAGCATGTCTGTTTTCAACAATGTACTTCCGCAACGTTGTCCTAAGCAACAGATTAAAGCAATAAATAAATAAAAGCCATAACAATTTGTTAGGATAATAAGATTTTTAACTTGCAGTGATGAGCTCAAATGTATAAAAACGCTTAAAGAATTTACCAAAGAATAAAAAATTATGAAGTACTAGAATTAAAATGTAAGTTTTGCAAGGTCAGAGGATGCAATATCAGTATACAAAAAAAAGAAAACAAAAAAAAACATTATATCCTTATGTACTTGAATGATATTATAAACATATGCAAACACATGAAAAGATTTCCAAAATCACCAGTCATTAGGAAAACACTTTTTAAAACCACTCACTGAAATAGCTAAAGCTGAAGATTGACATTACCCAGTACTGGCAAGAATGGGCAGTAATTAGCACTATCATGCGTTGCTACTGGAAATACCACATGTTGCAATCACTTTGAAAAATACCGTGTCAGCATATTATAAAATTAAACATATATTTACCATTTGATCTAGTAATCTCTGTCATGGCATAGCACAATAGCCACCAGCCACAAGTGGCTATTTATATTTAAATGTAAATTAATTAAAATGAAGTAAAATCAAAACTCAAGTTTCTCAGTCATGCTAGCTATATTTCAAGTACTAAATAGTCACATGTTCTGGTGGCCACGGTATTGTACAGTGTGGCTATAGGAAAACATCCATTGTCAAAGAACATTCTATTACACAGCACCTTCTTAGAGGTATTGTCCAGGAGAAACTC
>NW_007731207.1:59178-60691 GCF_000696425.1 Galeopterus variegatus
TGGAAGTTGAAAGAGAGTTGACTACAAAAGGGCATAGGAAAATTTTAGAATGATGGAACTTTTCTAAATTTTGAGTTTGATGGAGGTCATATGACTATATGCAATTATCAAAATCCATCAATCCATGCACCTAAACTCAGTGCATTCTATGTAAATTACACCTCCATAGAACTAAAACAAACACATGTGCAGACACACATACATGTGCTTCTCCACATATATACCACACTGCTGTGTACTTCTTGTTTACCCATTGTTTGTAATTTCTCAGAGAGCAACTCCATACATGTACAAATACTTTGACAGGGATGACACTATAGTGACATAAGGATTTTTTTTTTCAAATAAACATTGCTGTGTCAACTGGCTATCCTTGTGGAAGAATTGAATCTTGACCCAAACCTCATACCATATACCAAAATTACTTCCACATTCACTGCAGACGTAAATGAGAAAGGCAAAACAATAGCATGCTTAGAAGAACATTTTTAGGACTTTGGAGTGAGCAAAAATTTCTAAAACTGGACATGAAAACAAATAACTATAAATAATAATAATAATAGGAAGACAATAATGAATCCAAACACACTATAATTAAGGACTTTCAAAAATAGAAAAAAATAACAGAGTGGGAGGTGATATTTGCAATATCTGACCAAAAACTTGTATCTACAATATACAAAGAATTTCTACAAGCCAATAAGAAAATAAAAGTACAGACAAACACTTGTTCATGCAATTCACATGAGTATATTCAAACCCTATGACCCAGAAATTCTACCTCTGGATATTTATCCAATAGAGATGCATTTGTATTTACCAGAAAATATGCACAAAAATGTTTATGTGGACACTATTTGTAAAAACAAAAAGCTAGAAACTACAAATGCTTATTGACAGTTGAGTGGAAAAATAACTTGTGTAATCGATAATGAATTTCTATAAAACAATGAGCAACCTTCAAGTATATGCAATGAAACAGATGAATATTATGAGCATAATATTGAGTGAATGAAGCCAGAAAAAAAGGAGTGCACAGTATATAATTCCATGCACAAAATTTTTTTAAAAACAGATCAAGACAATAGCTGCTTGTGGCAGTAAAGCCATTAGACANGAAATTAAATTTTAAGGCTGCTGAAAATGAATTTTAGTAAAACAAAGAGATGGTGGCAGATTACTCCTGGGATTCCTGAGGGAGGAAAGATAGCAAACAATACAAATCAAGGAGAAAAATCAGGGTGAATTTCAAGGAATACATACAAAATTTTTTAGAGTTTTTATAACATTTTTTTTTCAATCACGGGAACGGAATTTTAGAGAACTTAAAACACAAGTTAAGCCCCCATAGTTCAAGCTCCTCAGTTAAACAGGTGGGAAAGCAGATACCTTGCAGCATGAAATCAACTGCTCAAGGTCACATAATAAGACAGTGTGGCAAGTGGCCAGGAACCCAGCTGCTAATTGTTCGACCCACCACTCACTTCCTCTATGACATCCCCTGTCTTTAGGG
>NW_007731207.1:61102-75096 GCF_000696425.1 Galeopterus variegatus
ATGCATACAGTTGGCACAGGAAGTCTGCTGTGGCTCAATTAAAACCTGTCATGGTCCCCACAAAAGGCAGGTGAACCCCCACCTAAAATTTGTCCAGATATTGAGACAGATAGTGCCACGACCTCACATGTTCCCAAAGGGTGTGAAAAGGTTTATTTCTTACATAATGGAGGTCTGTGGGAGAACGGGGCAGACCTCTAAAGCAGGATCAGAATGGCTGGGCTGGGTTCTCAATGCATCAGGGGCAGGGCTGAGGAGACAGTTCCTGCCCTCAGGTAGCAGCTTGTGAGGTTGAATCTTCTGCCTTTACCAAAGGAGAGACCACTAAGGAAAAAAAAAATCTTTTGGAAATTAATTATCTGAATTCCCACCTTTAAAAATTAGAAAAATGACAAGCTACACCCAAAGTAAGTTGAAGGAAGAACAAAATAGAAGCAGAATTCAGTGAAATAGGATATAGACAAACAATAGAGAAAATCAACCAAAGGAAAAGCTGTTCTTTGAAAGTGTCACTAAGATTGATAAGCGTCTAGCTAGACTGATCAATAAGAAAAGCCAAATAAAATAAAAATTGGCAATATTAGTGAATAAAAAAGAGGGGACGTAACTATCCCACTTACATTAAAGTGATAATAAGGAAGTATTATGAACAATTTAATGCCAATAAATCTGACAACCTAGATGCAATGGATTCAGTCTGCAAAAGGCAAAAATTACACAACTGACCCAAATAGGAAACAGAATACTCAAAACCCTATATCAATTTTAAAAATTCAATTCAAAATATAAAGTCTCCAAAGCAAATTTTGAGATGGCTACTCTGGTGTATTCTTTCAAGTATTTAAGGCAAAATTATTATCAGTCTAACACCAATTCAGAAAATAGAGGAAAGAAAGCTTCACACCTCCTTTTACAAGGCCATTTCTACTAAGACACTAAAACCAAAGGTATTCTTAAGAAAGCTACATACGATTTTTTCACATGAACATAATTTTAGAAACTGATTCCAACAATATGTAAATGAACAATACCTCATGACCACATGAAGTGTATTTCAGAAATTAAAGTTTTTCTAACAATTAAAACCAATGTAACACAACATGTTAATGGGATAAGGAGAAAAACATATAATCATTGCAATAGATGACAAAAAGTTTGGCAAAATTCAACTCCCATTCGTGATAAAACCTTTCAGCAAACTAGGAATAGGAGAGAACTTTCTCAGCCTGATTAAAAGCCTCCGTGATAAGAACTGTCACTAATATAATACTTAACACCAAAAGGATTGCTCCTTTCTTGCTAAGATCAGGATCAAGGCAAAGATGTCTGTTTTCAACAATGTACTTCAGCAACATTGTCCTAAGCAAAAGAGTAAACCAATAAATAAATAAAAGCCATAAAGATTTGGTGGGATAAGTAAGATTTTTAACTTGCAGTGACAAGCTCAAATGTATAAAAACCCTTAAGGAATTTACCAAAGAATAAAAAATTAAAAAGTACTAGAATTAAAAAGTAAGTTTAGCAAGATTGCAGGATACAATATCAATATGCAAAAAAAAAAGTAGTATTTTTACAGTCCAATAATGAACTAGAGGAAAAAGAAATCAGGAAAGGAACCCCATTTACAACAGATACCAAAAAACTAAAGTGCCTTGGAATCAATTTATCCAAGGACGGTAAAGATTTCTACAACAAGAACAAAACACTACTGATAGAAATTAAAGAGGACACAAAAAGGTGGAAACATATTCTATTCTCTTGGATTGAAAGAATTAACATTGTGAAAATGTCCATACTACCCAAAGCAATCTACAGATTCAATGCAATCCCCATGAAAATACCAATGACATTCTTCCCAGGAATAGAAAAAAACAATCCTAACATTCATATGGAACAACAAAAGACCCCAAATAGCCAAAGAAATCCTGAGCAAAAAGGAAAAAATATAAAGTAGGAGGCATAACACTCCTCAACTCCAAATTATACTACAAAGCTATAGTAACCAAAACAGCATGTTACTGGCATAAGAACAGACATTCACTCTAGTGGAACAGAATAGAGAACCTGAAAATCAACTTACATACTTACTGCTAACTGATCTTTGACAAAGGCAGCAACAAAAACACACATTGGGGAAAAGACTGCCTCTTCAATAAATGGTGTTGGGAAAACTGGATATCCATATATAGAAGAATGTAATTAGACCTGTACTTCTCACTGTATACCAAAATCAACTCAAAATGGATTAAAGACCTAAGTATAAGACCCCAAACCATAAAACTACTAATAGAAAACATAGGGGAAACACTCTAGGAAGTAGGATTGGGCAAAGATTTATAAATAAGATCCCAAAGGCACGAGCAACAAAAGAAAAAATGAAAAAGTTGGATTATATCATACTAAAGAGTTTCTGCACAACAAAGGAAACAATGAACAGAGCAGAAAGTCAACATACAGAATAGGAGAAAATATTTGCAAAAGTACACAGCCAACAAGGGGTTAATATACAGAATATACAAGGAACCCAAACAACTTCACTGTTAGAAAAACTAGTCCAACTAAGAAATGGACAAAGGAGCTGAATAGACATTTTTTCAAAGGAAGACATACAAATGACCAGCAGGTACTTATTGATATGTTACAGGATAAGATAAAGAAAGTTTTAACCCCCTTTTCTCTGCAGATGAGCCTAGGTTTTTTAAAAAATATCTTGTTGCAGACTTACAAATTTATATTGGACATTAGAAATAGAAAAGACTTTCTACAGTATGAACATATTTACATGAAATTCTTGAAAATGCAAAATTAGGTGGCAGAAAGCAGATCAATAGCTGCCTGTAACTGGAAGTTGGAAGAGAGCTGACTACAAAAAGGCATACGGACAATTTTAGAATGATGGAACTTTTCTAAATTTTGAATTTGATGGAGGTCATATGACTATATGCAATTATCAAAATTCATCAATCCATGCATCTAATCTCAGTGCATTTTATGTAAATTACACCTCGATAGAACTAAAACAAACACATGTGCAGACACACATACGTGTGCTTCTCCATATATATACCACACTGCTGTGTACTTCTTGTTTACCCATTGTTTGTACTTTCTCAGAGAGCAACTGCACATATGTATGAATACTTTGACAGGGATGACACTGCAATGACACGAGGATCTTTTTTTCAAATAAACATTGCTGTGTCAACTGGCTATCCATGTGGAAGAATTGAATCTTGACCCTAACCTCATACCATATATCAAAATTATTTCCACATTCACTGCAGACATAAATGAGAAAGAAAAAACAATAGCATGTTTAGAAGAACATTGTTAGGACTTTGGAGTGGGCAAAAATATCTTAAGCAGGACATAAAAACAAATAACTATAAATAATAATAATAGAAAGACATAAATGAATCAGAACACTTTATAATTAAGGACTTTCAAAAATAGAAAAAATAACAGAGTGGGAGGCAATATTTGCAATATCCGACCAAAAACTTGTATCCACAATATACAAAGAATTTCTTCAAGCCAATAAGAAAATAAAAATGCAGACAAAAAACTTGTTCATGCAATTCACACGAGTGTATTCAAACCCTATGACCCAGAAATTCTACCTCTGGATATTTATCCATTAGAAATGCATTTGTATTTAACAGAAAACATGCACAAAAATGTCTATGTGGACACTATTTGTAAAAACAAAAAGCTAGAAAATTCAAATGCTTATTGACAGTTGAGTGGAAAAATAACTTGTATAATTGATAATGAATTTCTATAACACAATGAGCAACCTTCAAGTATATGCAATGAAACAGATGAATATTATCAACATAATATTGAGTGAATGAAGCCAGACAAAGAAGGAGTACACAGTATATAATTCCATGCACAAAAATTTTTTAAAAAACAGACAAAACTATTCTATGCTGTCAGAGATCAAGACAATAGCTGCTCATGGCAGAAAAGCCATCAGATGGGACATAAGGACAGCTTCATGTTCTGTTTCTTTACCTGAATGCTGGTTATAAAAATGAGGGAAATTTGTGAAAAAATTCATTAAGCTATACACCGTTTGCATGTTTATTGTGTTTCAAGAACAGTTGTTTTTATAGAAAACAACCTGAGAAAAAGCCAAAGAAGCTGGTTATTAAAAGCATGGCATCAAAGTCAAGGGTGAGGGTTTGGATTCCCAACCTGGACAACCACCACAAAAAAACAAAAAAAAAGCAGAACGTCAAAAATCTGAAAGGACTGTAGATAAGACAGAAAACAGGCATTTTCAAGCAATCCAGAGCAATGTTATTATGTTATTTGTAGATATATGAAAATCAGTTTTCTAGATACTCATTCCAACTTCTTCAGAGATGCATTATCTCATTGAATACCACTATTAATTTTGCTTCAATCTCAGTTAAAAGTTGGTCCTGAAAACTAAAAAAAAAAATCTGGTTCATCTTTTTGACCAAGCATGAAAGATGTGCACCTTTCACGGCTCACTTTAAAATGTGATGTAGTTCAGGAACTATTTTTCCTAACTAGCTAGTATCATCGTCCGTAATACTAACAGATATCTGCGTATTTTATTTCATGCAAGGTATTTTCACTTTCTTGCCACATTTTTCCAAATTTTCTGTAAGTGGCTAGCAAAATCTGGAGAAAAGGTCTGAAACACCGTGGCTTTAAATAATTCAGGAAGAGATAAAAGTGCCCTATATAGAAAAAAAAGGAAGGGGGGGGGGGAATCTGCCTAACATTGAGTCATCTGCTTGATGTTATAAAAAGAAAACTCAGAATCATATTCATGAGAAGTTAACCAGGATCATTGCAAATAAATGAAAAGGGCATGAAAATAATATGAGCATGAAAAATATAATGAAGACATATTAACCAAATACAATGGTTCTTATAAATAGAACAAATCCAAATTGATTTTCTCTTTTTGAAATTGATGCCGCAGATTTTCGGAGCAAATGGAAATTCCACAAATTTTTATTGTCCACTAAATAAAATGTTAAAACATAGGCAACCCACAGTAAAAATCAAATGGAAATTCTTTCCAACAAAGCAAAATGTATTACAATTTGCATGTGAATTACAGGTGACAGATGGTAAAGAAAGGAAAATTTACAAAAAATAAAAACAATGTCTTGTTTGTTATCTGCACAAGCATGGTTCTCAATTTCTTTGTAACCATCCTTTCTGTTAAATCACATAAACATTTGCCTGACAATACAAAGTTTAATTTGAACACAAGCCAAGCACTTAACATTCCTGCACTAATGTCTTTGGCAAATGTGCTCAGATTACTCCCTCTAGGTCCACCGCTCAGTCGCCATCCAATATTTTGAAGTTTCCTTCAGAAACAAAAATGAGAAGTATAATTTTAATAGGAAGACTTTTCTCACTAAAAGATTTTTTGCATTGAAAATTTAGCATTTAAATCTTTGGAAATTAAATTTTAAGTCTGCTGAAAATGAATTTTAGTAAAACAAAGAGATGGTGGCAGATTACTCCTGGGATTCTTGAGGGAGAAAAGACAGCAAACAATACAAATCAAGGAGAGAAATCAGGGTGAATTTCAAGGAACACTTACAAAAATTTTTAGAGTTTTTATAACATTTTTTTTCAATCACAGGAATGGAATTTTAGAGAACTTAAAACCCAAGTTAAGCCCCCATAGTTCAACCTCCTCAGTTAAACAGGTGGGGAAGCAGATACTTGCAGCCTGAAATCAATTGCTCAAGGTGACATAATAAGACAGTGTGTCAAGTGGCCCAGGACCCCAGCTGCTAATGGTTTGACCCACCACTCACTTCCTCTATGACATCCCCTCTCTTTAGGGGTGCTCCTTGCAAACCTGAGTTAGAGGAGTTTGCTAGACCACACTATATGCGCCGCTACAAGTAAATGAATGTTAATTTAACCCAAACTCCCAGTGCCCTTGATCAAACCTCAAAGCAATAGCAATCAAATTATTCTCCCCTGGCTTTGCCTTCATGACAATCACTAGAATCACTCTGTGTCTGTTCACTGTGATTCTTGAAAGGTCATTTTCTTCCTTGTGAATATTTTTTTTTTAAATGAGAGCTCTATATCTTTAGATTGTCAACCCATTCTATCATGCCTTTGGTAGTATATTTGTGAGTGCCTGTGAAATCTCTGCAGCCCTGTCCTAAGCTGGGTCAGAAAGCCTAGAGGAGAGTAGAGGTTAACTTAAAATGTTTGAGTTTAGGTAATTGCAATAGAAAGCACCCTAATGAATGGAGCGTTGCATCTCCTATTCCTATCTTGCCCGTGAGTGACTGATTGTGTGTATCTGCTCTTTCCTTTCTCTCTTCCCTGGATTTCTCTCTTCCCTGGATAAATGATTCCCTGGATAAATGATGTTCAGTAATAACATTTGAGAGCAGAATGGCAAGAAGCAAAGAAGCAATCAGTTCCTTTCATGTGCTTTCCTTTTGTCAAAGATACACAGCAGCTGGCATAAATGGTAACATGTCTGGATTCACTCCACGTGACATAAACAGAAAGAAATAACACCTAGATGCTGTCTCCCCCATCTTTAATCTCTCTTCCCAAGACCTCTGGAACTCCAAGCATCTAATGTCTCAGACTCTCAAACAACCTTTCTGTTGCCAGTGTCTCTTCCTTCAGTCACCACTCAAGTGTGGATACTACTCATATTCTCTCCTAAACAGTTTTATTTCATAAAGACCAACATCATTACCATTATCAAAAATTACTGAAAATTGAAAGTTTGCTCTCTGTGAAATACAGAGCAAACCCCTTAATATGACATTCAAAGCCATCTCTCAATAATCCCAACTTCTTTCTCTCAGGCCTGCCCTCGACCATGGAAATACACATTATTTTACAAGTACATCATACACCTTCTTAATACTATTTCTTTGTTTTTATTGACTTCTTTCCTATACCTCCCTAGTTCAAGTACTTTTAGTTTCTATTTTCATTACTGCTGTTAGGTTCTCCTATCATTTCAAAGCCTATAAATAAGAAGGATCTTCAAGAAGTTCATAGACAGATTCATATTATCTTTTAATTCTATTATTCCACAAACTTTTTGAAGTACGCTCGTATAATTTCTGTGCTTTCCTCTTCCCACATACATTCTTGGAGCTCCTGAATTTTATTTATCTTTATGCCTTCCCCGTATCATGGGCAGTTGCTTTTCATAAACGGTACACATATACCATAGCAAGTGATAAAGTAAGTATGTCACATTAAATTGAGAGGTACATAAGTTAATGCTGCATCTGACTTAGCAAACATAGAAAGACTTTATGCTAGGAGGAAATTAGAAATTATTTTTTCAGAAATGAAGAAAACTAGTGTCTCAGTGAGTGTCTGCTAAGGAAAACAGACGCTATACCAGGTATTTCGGGAAGGAAGCTATTCAGTGCAGAAAATTAGCAGCTCTCAAGATCATTTCGAGAGCCAGAGACCAAGGTCAGGAAAAATGCTACTGATGTTCAGGAAGTGCAGGAATTGCAAGAGGCAATAGCCAGTGACCTCAGCTACCTGCTGAGTGGGTAATTCATAGGGGACCACTCAGAATCCCTGGAAAAGGCTGAGGCCACGCTCTTCCCTGACTCTGGCAAGAGGCCCTGAGAGTTTCTGCTTAGCATTTACCTCCCATATCTCCCACAATTCTCCATCCGATGCCCCTAGATCTTGCAGATGTTCTGAGAAGTGTTGTCACCAGGACTCTAGGACCTATCATGTAAGGGAAACATAGGAAAGAGAAAAGGTTACTAAATATTTTAATGGCTGTTTGGGTACATGAAAGCCCATAGATCACCACAAGTCAGGATTATTTTTCTGAGTTGTGGAAATTACATACAGATATATGTGAATGAGTGAGAAAATTATGTGTTGGATTCATAAAGCATGTAACTGCCATACCTTTAACCCACTTGAGCTAAAGGGGTTAACCAGGATGTCATAGTCTAGTTATTTAGTTGATGGGGATCCAATTAAAGACTCAACAAATATTAAATTATGTATTTCTTGAAATGTTCCTTATTGCAGTTTCTAAGTATTTGTGATAATATTTAAAAAGTAAGGAGAGGAAAAGATTAATTGATAAGAAGAAAAAACTAAAAGAATTCCGTTACATCATGTGAAAGAAAGAAAAATTATTTTTAGTGTAACAGTGATCTCTGAAAATTGAAAGGCTGTAAAAGTTGCCACATCAGTAGTAAAAAACTAGTGCTTTCAAGTGGAAGAAAAATAAAACCCCCAACATCAGTTCCACCAGAAAGCTAACAATGTCCCATAAATGGTTACAAGAAAATCAATATGCTGCTTTCTTTCAAGTAACCACAACATAGTTATTTTTAAAAATACAACAACTTCTGGAAATATCAATTTTTATCCATATCTTTAGTCTACCTTTGTGTTTCTCTATTTTTTAGTATTTGCATGTGGGCATGTCTTGGAAATAAAAAGAACCTGAATTAAGAGAATAACATGAAATTCACAGCTGTGAAGTTAGATACAAGTAATATTTAAAACAAATACATTGCCAATAGACACGATAAAGCATTTTCAGGAAAATCATCTTGCCACATATGAGCATAGTAGGGGCACAGAAGAGAAGAAAAATAAGAAAATACACATGGTATTTATAAGCCTGTAAAGCATTTTGAGATATTTTGGCTATATCACTAATAGCTGTGTGACATTTAACAAATTGTATAACTTCTCTGTGCCCCCATGTGTTTGTCTTTTAACCCACATCAGCGATGTGAAGACTATGTTCCTATAGGGGCAGAAAGTAATACCTCTTTCTTACCCATCAGAAGGGTCTCAATTTCCCTGTGTTGGTGCTGAAAATAGGTCCAACAAGCAACATTAACTCTCCTCTAGGGAAGGGTTACCTGCAACCTTGGGAAATGGCATGAAACACAGAGGTGTGGCCCGAAATCCAAAACCAGGGAAACTGAGCACTTCCTGTCACACCGTGCTCTGAATATGTGCCCCCTCTAAAGTTCATGGGGAAGCTCCATCCCCAATGTGGCAGTGTTGTGAGGTAGAGCCTTTGGGAGATGAATAGATCATATGAGCTGTGCACTCATGAACAGATTAATCCATCCATAGATTAATAGATTAGTGGGCTAATGGATAAGTGAGTTATCATGGGAGTGGCATTGGTGGCTTCATAAAGAGAGCAAGTGAGAACATTAACATGCACTCTTGCCCTGTCTCCAGGGGATGCCCTGCACCACCTCAGGACTCTGCAGAGTTTCCACCAAGAAGACCCTCACTAGATGTGTCCCCTGGGCCTTGGACTTCCCAGTCTCCAAAAACTGTAAGAAATAAATTTAATTTCTTTATAAATTATCCAGTTTCAGGCATTCTGTTATAAGTGACAGAAAACAGACTAATATAAGTGGTAAGGACAGATTTTAATCAGTAATAATGATTGCAATAGGGAAAAAGAGTCTGGTGTGAGCTGAACTTAACTGCAGTTTGTACAGAGGTGATTGGGTGTTTTAAAGAAGAATAGGGGGTAAGAAGGCGGCTGGGGGTGGGCTCAGTAGAATCAGGGAAGTGAAAGAGCTGGTCAGTGTAGATGTAATTAGGCCTGCTGTATTTGCTGGCTGGCAATTATCAAAGTTAGAATTCTATCCTTCCACAGAAACTGGAGACAAAGGCCCTATCCTTCCTGATGATAGACTTCAAAGGGATGGCTTTCAGGTCCTTCGAGAAAGACACACCTGAGTTTGAAGCGATATACATACATCTCAGAGGGACAAAGGAAAATTCACAGTTGCAAGTTTGTTTTAGGAAATGCTCTACGATAGGGAGGTTGGGGGCACATGGTCAGATGTTGCTGCAACCAACAGCAAATTCTTTCCGCAGTCTTGAGCTTTCTTAGCAGGCACTTTAAGGTGGGCTAGGGCCACGCTAGGATGTGGCCATGAGCTATTAGAAACTATGTTAATGTTTGTTCAAGTTTACAGGCCAGGACTGAGGTCTAGTCGAAACAGGCTTCAGAGGAGACTTGCTAGACTTTGGTCAAGGAAGGACTGTGTCGGTATCAGCATCTTCAAAGTGGAATCCTGTGCCCTTAAGTACAAACACAAGAGAAAGAAGAAAGTACTTGCAATTTAGAAAGTCCATCTATGTATTCTGCCCTTACATCTAAAAGCACCTTCCTTTTTTTAGCTCCCAATGAACTTAAATGTGTGTTAATGGATTACTTTTTAGAGCTTGAATATGATCCACTTAAGTAATCATTACCCTCTGTTTTTACTAAAGAAGCCAAATGAAAAGTACTTAACATAATCAATAATATGCATTAATTAAGTACATATTCAAAGTACAGCAGTGTGAGGGCAATATTATAAGTCAAAAACAATTTTAAGAAAATGTCCAAACTTTTAACTCACATTCCCATGCATATTAATCCATTATACCCAATTCAACAATATTTTTTGAGAGTCTTCTTATAACAGACTGTGTGTTTCATAAAACTTATTCACAGCCCATCTATACAAGCTCTTCTCTGTGACTAAGAGAGTTAACTGAAAATGAATGATTCAAAGTACAAGTTTTCAGTAGTCCCTTAGAGATAAAATTAGAGGGAACAAGCTTTATTCTGATCTGCTTTTTTTTTTTTTTTTTTTTTTCCTTCTTGGTGGCTGGCCTGTATGGGGAACCAAACCCTTGACCTTGGTGTTACCAGCCTGCACTCTCACCAACTGAGCTAACGGGCCAGCCTCTATCCTGATCTTTTGTGTGAATGCTCACACACTAAGCTTGGCACTGTAGTTGTATTTTCAAAAAAAGATACCTTGAAGATTGACCAAGCTATTCCAAAGGCATGTATAATTTATTAATTCTCTTGACGCAGGACTATCTTAAAGAAGAAATCTATTATTTTGTTTAAGAGCAAGGCCTTGAGGGTCAGGTAAACCATGGTTTGATTCTTCAGTTGTTCTGTAGGCATGTGAACTTGGACAAGTCTCAATGTTTCTATGGAACCCCATTTCATCTGTAAATTAAGAATAATAACTCCCACCACATAAGACATTGCTGTGAGGTTGGACGATATAATGTAGGTATAATTCCTGATACATAATAATCTCTAAATAATAATTATTATGAAGACCCTTTTCCTCTCATTAACTGTTTTGTTTTGGGGTTTTTTTGTCGTGTGTGTGTGTGTGTGTGTGTGTGTGTGTGTGTGTGTGGCTATGCCAGTACAAGGATCCGAACCTGTGACCTTAGTGTTCTAAGGCACACTCTAACCAGCTGAGCTAACCAGCCAGCCAATTGGTTTCTATAGGAGCTCTGAATTAGAAGCACATCATGAGACAGAACAGACAGGCCAACAGAACAATTCAAATGGATATGTTAAATTAAGTTTGGCGTAAAGGTTTCTTCAGACCTAGTGAACTGTAACTTAACCTGATGTGCAAACCGACTATAACTTGCTGTTGTAACGAGTGGCGGACTCTCAGCCAATTACAGGCAGCCAAGTGTTCAAACCATGGTTAAATAAGGCAAACACTCGGTACTAGCCAATCCAGATGCTTCTTTACCTTTCTTTCTTCTCTATGTCTCCAAACAGCCAAACACACAGCTCTGAATCTATTCTGGTCTGCAGACTACCTAATTTGCAAACCATTCTTTGATCAATTAAACTCTGTCAAAGTCAGTTTATCGAAAGCTTTTTTTCTTTTTAACAGATGGTGTCAGAGAAGTGGGATCTGAATTGAGTGACCAAGTGAGGTCCCCGAGGACCCATTTGCACCCGCTGCTTTCTTGCAGCAACTGGGGCTGTGGGTAAGTTCTCACTTGGATTTTGAAGCTCCATGGATGTGTGTTTTGAGCTATGTGAGTTTGTTTGAACAAATGCTTCTCTGGACTGGGTTAGGAACCTCTCAACAGAAACTGCACTGGTTCCAGGATCAGATGGGACCTGATAATTAACTGGATTGGATCCATTTGGAGGCCTCAGATGTCTGGCTGGGTCTGACAAAATCTGATAGTAAATAACAATTACTACAGGGGATGCAAACTCCAGCTTTGGAAAATCCACAGGGGTTTTGTGCTCTGTTCTCTTTGTTTCTTTTTCTTGCACACCTAGGTAGGGGAAGGTCTCTGGCTAAGTTAATCGAGGTGATCTAGAACCAAAGCCAAGATGTAAAATAAAAATGGCATCCTTAATTTCTGAAGAACTGTGTCCTCCACCTTCCAGATACACCTGCCTTCTCATCGGTGAGTATTAGGCCCCAGAAGCAGCAAATGTGTACAAAGATGGAGAAATCTTACCAAAGACCATGTATAATCACAGTGGAATGTTCCAAATAAATGACAGTGCACTTAAAAATGAGGATTTCTGGGCCAGCCCGGTGGTGCACTGGAGAGTGCGCCGCTTGAGAGCGCGGCGGCACTCCCGCTGGGGGTTCGGATCCCATGTGGAAACCGGTTCCCGCTCACTGGCTGAGCGAGGTACGGGCGCAACACCGAGGGTTGCGATCCTGTTGCCAGTCCCCGGTATGGGCGTGACACTGAGGGTTGCGATCCCGTTACCGGTCAGTAAAAAAGACAAAAAGGAAAAGAAAAAAAAAAGGAGGATTTCCAATGTAGGCTTATCCAGGGATGCCTATTGATATGTAGAAGTTTCTAAAAAGGTTTAAAAATCTGTATTGCCTCTTTTAAAAGACTCTTTACAAAAGGTAAACAAAAAGCTTAAGTGACTAGTTTATTAAAAAAACAAACACAAAACACAAAACCTGTGGCTCAGTTATTATTTCACCCCAAATGTGTGGAAGTAATAAAATAAAGTTGGATAAAGTGTTTATAAAAAATTTGCCCACAGTAAGTGGGCTGCTTCTTTTTCAGAGCTATCATTGGTTTCAATTTATATAACAAGTATTTTGTTGAAGGTGCTTTTGTGTCTATCCTGTCTCACCTGGGCATTTATTTATACCCTCCTTCCTTACTTGGGGCAAATGTGCTTTATGGTGATATTTAGGTCTGAAATCTCAGCTCTGTGCTTTTGAGATATAAATTTTCTACTTCGTTTTACCTAAGCCATCCCTTTGAAATGCAAATTTAGGATTGTCAAGCTAGGGCTGGGTCTGGAGATCAGAGAACCTTCAAGCCCATTGTCCAGATTGGGTCACAAACCCTTCACATGCAGGTCTACGAGGTAGGTACCTGGAGAAAAGGTCCTTAGAGCCTTGGTTGAAGAAAGAGTAGTCTTTATTCCTGCACACACAAGTCTCAGAGCTAGGCAGTCCAAAGAGAAACACAGAAACTCAACTGCTACCAGCAAAGTCCAAAGAAAAACTGAGCAGCTGCCAGCAAAGTAAACATGCTTTCTTTTTAGATGAGAGATCTCTGCTGACCAGCAGTTCAGGGCTGCTGCTCCACACAACTCTGAAGAACACATCACAGCAACAAAATCAAATGATACATTGGTACACATGCACACTAACTCCACCAACACACACAATTTGTTTACAAAACCTGTGCTGCACCACACCCAACCAGACCTAAGGTGAGAGAGCCTGACTAAATTATTGTATTTTCCCAAGAAGGATAAAAACAAATTTAGACAGTTATTAAAAATGGGATTTGTAAAGCAGACAACGATGGGGTTAAAATGAAAACTAAGTCTACCAAAAGCTGGATAAACCAAAGGGGACCCAGCTGGTCCCCCAACATTACAGGGCCCCAAACCAGTTCTCTTTATCCCAGTTTGAAGAAATTTAAAACGTCAGGAAAAAAATTACGCTGAGCAAACTAGCTAACAATCGTTTATGGAAATAATCAGAGGCCAATAAAAAAAAGGGGGTCAGGAGGGAAGGGTTTCTTAACCCCTTGTTGGAATGGGATAAAAGTTTACAGATAAACTTGTCATAGTTTCAACACTCTTTTTCAGTAACTCAAAGTCTTAGCATCAAGTTAAATTAAATAATAGATACTCATTAAATATCTGAGTTATTTGT
>NW_007731207.1:76215-77510 GCF_000696425.1 Galeopterus variegatus
GGAGTCTTCTCTCTATCGAAGAGTATAGGTTTTTGATTTTGAAATCTTTTAACTATCACTTCAGCTAAAGAAATTACTATTATTTTACAGAAACCTGTGATCCTATTCTGATCAAGTGTTTTAAACTTTTGACATATTTGACAGGCTTCCCAAAATCAAATTTCAAAATCAATATTAAGTCTTTTTGATCTCAAACTAACTTTTGCCCCTAATGCATTTGAAAGAGAGACAATAAGCAGGCTTATTTAATATATTAAAGTATAAGGAAAGCATGTCGAACAAAAAATGATGATTAACCTTTTTTTGAGTTATATTGGTAGGAAATGTTGTTAATATGCATTCCAAAATTGTATGAGATTCCTAAAGTTCTGATATATCTTGCTATGTCTGTCATTAGTTGTAATTATGGTTATTATGTTAAATTATCATAGGCCAAAGAAATAACCAAATTTTCTTGTCAATTGTGTCTTTAATCATGGCCATTTTTTGTTGTTGTTCACAGTTAATTGCTTAATTCTTATGCTTTTTCTAAAGCTCTTTACAAAAAATTATAATTCTAAAGTGCTGTGTCTTCACGGAGGTTCGTGAAAAGGATGGAAAAGTTCTGAACAGATTTTCTGATAACCTTAGATCACACTATTGCCCTAGGTAAGAATTTCCAGAACTCCAGTGAAGAAACTGATTTATAAAACTGCTAACCAAAATCAAGCAGGACAAGAATTAATTAAATACCAAGGAAATACTTTGGCAGATTTTTATGCAAAGTTAGCCTATACTGAAATAAAGATATGCAATTTGAATGAAGTCCATGATCCAAGTCAAATTATCTGTCATAAGCCACTTAACAAGCACTGCTATGTACCTGAATTGAAGAATGAAAATTAGTATTTAAGAAGATAAAAATCTGGTATTAGGCATGGACTCATGGAGAGCTTGGACAGCCTCCTGGTCATTTGTGAGTTCTTAAAGCTTTATTATTAAAAGCTCTGCACTCCGTGACTCATCATGGAAGAAATGAAATGGTCCAAGTTATGGGGAAAAAAAGTTGGTGCAATGACTGTTCTAAAATTGCCAAAATGGTTTATGACTAATATTTGGTTTGTCAAACCCATAATTCTGGGAAGACAATCAAAAATTCAAATACATTTCTGCTACCTGATGGGTCATTGGAACATTTAGAGGGATTTCATTCAATTGCCATTTTCAATGCATATTTTCTGGTTGTACAGTTGCTTTTCCATGTGGAAAGGCCAATGCTGTAACAGTAGCCAAAAGGTTATTTAAAAATGTGTTTC
>NW_007731207.1:78356-83636 GCF_000696425.1 Galeopterus variegatus
GGGCCGGCCCAGAACATGCGGATTTTATCTTCTAAGAAAGATTGCCCTTGCCACCCACACTGCAGCAAAATTTTGGGACCTTGAGCCTTGGGTTCCCATCTCACAGCTCAAGGGTACTTCCAGACTTTTGGAACGGTACACCCATTGGAGACCTTAAGGTAAAGCAAACCAAGGAAGTCTCTCTTCAGAAGGAGACAGCATCCTAGATGTGAACAGCTTTCCCAAAACCACAGATCAAAACTTCTCTGCCATCGTGAAACTTTTAAGTCTATTAATTTTTCCTTATTTAGGCCTACCCCTTTCACTTAGCAGGATAATGCTGTAATTAAGAATCGCACTATCAGTATCTTCTGTGGGTAACTTAATGGAGTGTTGGATCTGCCATGCCAAACCCAAAGCTTTGCATGGCCTAGGGGATCCACTGGTTTACCCAATAAGTAACTTTAGCAATATCCCTAATATAACTGTTGTTCAAATTGTACTAGTCGTAAGATTTCTGGATCCTGTTTTGACTTAACCCAATAATGGGATACTTGACCAACACAAACAGGTATATCACAAAACAGGTTTGCACCAAAAACCCAAATGGAGTTTCTTGCAAACTGATTTATGTGCCCAAGTAGTATAGTGCTCTTTTAACCTGTAATAACTATGCCTCAGACCATTGGCTTGAAATTGCTAATTTCACCATTCCAAGTAAAGTATTTATGAACAACAGAAAAAAAAGGGCCTTGTGTGCACCCATGGGCTGTACTTTTATTTGTGAAGAATTTTGCGAACTTGATGCATGAAAAATGAAGAGCCAATCTGGGCTGGAAATTTTTATAGTATCTTTGTTGCTCCATAATCAGTCAAAAACAGAATATTGGTTCACACCTGTTAATCTACATCATAGGTTAAAGAGAACATAGCAAGAAGGCATTAGTCCTTTTGAATCGACGTCATTTGTCAGATTTCCGGATTTTGTTTTTGTTTGTTTTTACCATGGCTTGGAGTAAATGTACATGATGCAATGGTTAGAAAATTGTTCCTCACAATAGGCTCTGTAGCAGATTCTTCTGCAAAAGCTGTGGTTGCACAGACTTCTTTCATCTGGCTTATTCTTTCATCTATTTGATTTCGGTTTGTTTGGTTCCTGGGGACCCTGGCTAAGGAGCATACTCCAAACTATTGATATTACCCTCTTGACAGTCAAAATAGTAGTTTTCCTGGTGTGCTGTATTCTCTTAAAGTTTTCAATATTTGCGTGCAGCCATCTGTGGAATGTCAAATGAACTCCCTCCGACTGGATTAACAAAAAGTCAGAGAAATACATGATCACAAGGACACCATAATCTATAAATGATGTGTTGAGCCTGGAAACCCAAAATGATGCTAACAGAGAGTAACGTTGATGTCCCAAGTTTTGGTCACCCTATCACCTAAGTGAAAACACAACCAAAGGGGGGAAACTGTTAAACAAAATTGTGGGAATCCATTGTTTTGGAATGAGCTCCTGCACTAGTCTCCAACAGAACATACTAATCAAAAATGGAGTCACTCATGTTAGGTGCCACATAATCAAATTGAAACTTTAAGGAAAAGACAGATCTCAAAGTAAACCAGTTTTTTTTTTTTTCTCCTGAAAACAGGAGATTCCAGCATAGTAAGAGAGATCCCTCTGCTCTAACCCTTATAAAAAAAAAAAAAAAACTTAATGTTAAACATTTTTCCCTATTATTCTGTGCCCTTGCTTCCCCCTTATAAAACCTATCGCTCTATTTCCCAGTGGAATTTGAGACCAAATAAATCCATTTACAATGATGACAGAGTGATTTCAGTGCCTAAAGTTTTGGTTAAGCAAAACTAGAGGTTGACAAAAAGGAGGGAATTGTTCAATTAAGTTTGGTGTAAAGATTTCTTCAGACGTAGTGAACTGGAACCTAACTTGATGTGTAAACAGACAGTAACCTACCCTTGTAACAAGTGTAAATCTCAGCCAGGTACAAGCAGCTGACTGTTCAAACCATCGTCAAATAAGGCAAACGCCCAGCTGTAACCAATCCAGCTGTTTCTGTACCTCACTTTCATTTTCTGTACATCAGTTTTTTTTTTTCTTTTTATAAATCTAAGCCAATCAGGCAGCTGCCCTGGAGTTGCTCTGAACCTATTCTGCTTCTGGCAGCTGCCTGATTCGTGAATCAAACCATTCTTTGCTCAATTAAACTCTGTCAAATTGAATTTGCCTAAGATTTTTTTTAATGGATATATGAAAATACACTAATGCACTAATTGGTAAAATGGAAAACAAAACATGACAGGCCAAGAAGTAATGTAAATCTTTCCCTGCCTGAATAAATCCCAGAAAGATCACAGAGAAAGTAATACTTAACTTCAGTCTCAAGCAATAGATACAAGTTTCCTAGGTAAAATTTAAGAAGGAATTTTAGATGTAAGAAGCATCACGTCCACAGGCAGGAGGCTGAAAAGGGCATTGTAGGAAAGAGTGAATTCAGTGTCGTTGGTGCATAAAGTTGGTTGGGTGGGGGTGGACACGGTTGAAGAGATTGAAGTTTTGGGGGGACACATCTTATGGGGATTGATATAAAGCTGTGAATGTATTCTTTGGATAGCATGTACCCAAATGAAAGACTACTCTATGCACTTCTGTGTTTTAGAATGATAACTTTGGCTTTCTTCCCAAAAGGGTATAATTCTACTATTTCCCTCAATAATCAAATATGAGTTGCATAAATTCAGGCAGATCTTTCTTTACAAATTTTGCAAATTAACAGGGATGAAAGAGAATCTTTTCAATTGCTTTTGAAGTTTAAAAAAACCCAGCCTTGTTTTGGGAGCTACAGAAAGTGTAAATTCCCTCTCTCACATGCTCCTCTGTGTAATCCACAATTCTGCAGCTGAGGATCTCTGCTGCGTGTGCAATTGTCTGTCAAGAAGGAATCGATACACACAAAACTGAAGTCAATGCCAAGAGAATCTGTGCTATGTAAGAAGGCAAGAAACTGCCATTGGCACATAAGTGCGTTTCAATTGGAGAAGAGCCTTCCATGTCTGTCTGAGCTGCTGCATTCCCTTGTCCACATTGTGATAATATCTGAGGACCACACCTCCACTTAAGCTCTCCTCTTATTTCACCAAAATAAGGTGCCAAGTACCTGGCAGGAGTGCACTGTGTTTCTATGTGAGCAAGTTCATTTCTCACATAAATGCAGGGATCTTTTCTACCTTCCAGAGCTTTTAAATCCGTTAGCATAAATGGCTTCGTAAACCTACTGCACAATGCAGGTTTCATCTTGATGGTTCTCAGAAATGCTGTTGGAAAATTTATTTTAAGAATATAAATTGTCAGAAGATAATTGTATTAGTCAGTTTCTGTTGCTTGTAGCAAAAATACCTGAAACTAGGTTTCATCTTGATGGTTCTCAGAAATGCTGTTGGAAAATTTATTTTAAGAATATAAATTGTCGGAAGATAATTGTATTAGTCAGTTTCTGTTGCTTGTAGCAAAAATACCTGAAACTAGGTAATTTATAAAGAAACAAAATTTATTGCTCACAGTTTCAGAGGCTGCAAAGTCCAAAGTCCAGGGAACACATCTGGTGAGGGTCTTGTGCTTGTTGATGGCCCTATAGGGAAACAGATTATCACATGGAAAATATGGCAGGAGCAGAGAGAAAGGAAGAGAGAGCGCCCGAAGAGCACTCTTTTTAATGCCATCAGAACCACACCCATGGTCACCATCACTCTTGATCTAATCACTTCTTTAAGGCCCCACCTTTCAATTACCATAGTAGGATTTCCCACCCTCATAATGCTGTCAATGGTGATTAAGCTTCAATCAGTTTGGGGGGACATCTAATCCACAACATTCTACCCCTGCCCCCCCTCGCAAATTCATGTCCTTTTCACATACAAATACTTTCAGTTCACCCCCAAAGTCTTAACTTGTTCCAAATCAAAAGTCCAAAGTCTCAAGGTCTCATCTGTGAAACCAGAACAAGTAATTTGCTTTCAAGGCACAATGGTGGGAAAAACATAGGGTACATATTCCCATTTAGAAAGGAAGAAATAGGCCAAAAGAAATGGGTGACAGGTCCCAAACAAGTCCAAAACTGCAGGGCAGGCATCAAATTTTATAGCTGGTGACTCATGTGCCTGACTCTGTGTTCAATGTCATCTGCATGCTGGTGTGGGGGTTGGGTCTTAAAGTCCTTGGGCAGTCCTGCTCCTGTGGCTTTCATGGTCTCAGGCCATTCTTCAACCTTTGCAGGTTGGTGTTGTTTGCTGCTAGCAACATGGTCCTAGGGTCTCCATGGTTGTCCTGCTATCACAGCTCCACCAGGCATGGCTCTGGTGGGATTTCTCTGTGGACTTGGCACCTGCTTTAGGGAAGCACATTTCTGCTTGGCCTCACTTTAGGGAAACCCCTATGGAGTGACTCCACACTGCCCACTCCTGGACAGGTCTCTTCCTGGGCCCCCAAGCTTTTCCACACATCCTTGAATTCTGTGTGGCACAGCTCTGGCATTCTGGGAGGCAGCAGACTTAACACCACATGGATACCACTAAGATTTCCAGCTTGTAACCTCCGAAGCTGTGGGTACAGCCATATATGGAGCCAATTTAGCCACAGCTGGAGCAGCCAAAGCAGCTGGGGTGCTGGTGTGGGGAGCAGCATACTGAGGTGGCCCTGGGCCATGAGCCTGTGGAGACCACCTCGAGCCTCTGCCCCAAGACCATTCTGTCTCATGAGGCCCCTGGGCCTGTGATAGGAGGAACATCCTTGAAGACCTCTGGAATGCCTTTGGGATCTTTTTTCCTTTCTCTTACTAATCCCTTTCTTCGGTACTCATCTCCTTAGCAAAGGTTGCTGGACTATACCATGAGTTTCCTGTCTTGAACACATTTCTTCATTCTTTATGTGAAAGTTTTCCAATTTTTTTGCCCTCTGCTTTCTTTTGAGTCATAAATTCTGGTTTTCATCATACCTTTTCTGTCACTACTCAGAGTAGGCTGTTGCAAGTAGCCATGCAGCTTCCTGAATGCTTTGCTGCTTAGAAATTTCTTCTGCAAAACACCCTGGGTCAGCTCCTTTGAGTTCCATATTCCATAAAACTTTGGGGCATGAACAGAATGCAGCCACGTTCCTTGCCAGTTCAGAGCAAGGGTGATCTTTGTATCAGATTCCAATAAACTTCTTCTCATTTACATCTAAGACCTTCTCAGAATGGCCTTTACAGTCGATATTTCTATCAGCGTCTGCTCACCACCATTTAACCA
>NW_007731207.1:84075-89440 GCF_000696425.1 Galeopterus variegatus
TTCTCAGAATGGCCTTTACAGTCGATATTTCTATCAGCGTCTGCTCACCACCATTTAACCAGTGTCTAAGACGTTCCAAACCTTCCTCACCATCCTGTTCTTCCAAATTCTTCCAGCCTCTGAACAATACCCAGTTCCAAAGCCGCTTCCACATTTTTAAGTATTTGTTATAAGCATCACCCCACTTCACTGGTACCAATTTTCTGCATGAGTCCATTTCTGTTGCTTATAACATAAATACCTGAAACTAGGTAATTTATGAAGAAATATTTATTGCTTAAAGTTTCGGAGGCTGGGAAGTCCAAAGTGGAGGGAACACATCAAGTGATGGCTTTGTTGGAGGTGACTCTACTCAGTGACGCAGGTTGTCACATGGTGGATGTGACAGAGAGACAGAGCTCCTCATGTGCTCTCTTTTTAATGCCATCAGGACCATGCCCATGATCACCACTCCTCATGATCTAGTCACCTCTTCAAGGCCCCACCTTTCAATTACCATAGTAGGATTTCCCACCCTCCTTACATTGTCAGTGGAGATTACATTTCAGTGAGCTCTGGGGCAGCCGTTCAATCCACAGCAATAATGCTCCACACACTTTAAGCCTAAATAGTCATTTCACAAATGTAAGATCATCAGAAAGATTGATTTCATGCATTCAACAATGTAAGTTACCAGTGAGAACTAGTGGCAAGATGTTAGCCTCACAATGCCCAAAATCAAACTCTTGGCACATCTGTGACCCACAGAAAACCTGACTTTGCTCCTGCTGGCTTAATTTCTGTTAATGAAACCATTATCCTCCTCGATATCCAAGCATTCACCCTCAAAAGCAGGTGTAAATCCCCCTCTTCCTTATCATTTCAAAATCGCATCAGTCATGATGCCCTGTAGACCACTCTTTCTAAGATAACTCTCATCTATATCCCTAGGAGGTAAGTGTAGGAAATCTCTTACAATTGGAAGATGTCTCCTGCCCAAGACCTTCTTATCAGGCCACCATACTCCAGGCCTCGGACTGCCACAGCCTTTTTAGTCTTTTTCTCTTCATTCCATGGTCATTTTTCTCCCCCTCTCTCTTCCGTCAAAGTTTTTGATTCCTAAAATGAGGTTCTTAAAGTTTCTTCTCCTAATCTTGGTTCTCTAGGCAAATCAAGAGAATGAGCACAAATCTATGGATACTCAACCTGCCCAACTTATAAATTCTAGAAGAGATGGGCACTATTCTCCTGAATAATCCCAGGTGGGGCAGGATTTTATGTAAGAGGCATTGTCTCAAGACTTCTGCTAATTCTCATGTTGAACTTGTTTTTTCCACAGTTCACTGTGTTTTCTCTGGATTCTTCAATGCATCAGCAGAACTACTCACTCAACAAATGAATGCAATTCAACAGCAAAGACAAAAGTCATAAGAAGTCCTCATGGTAGTCACAGCCAGTGAGTCTGAGACTGCAATGGATGCACAAGAGGTAGGTATTGTAGACAGAACAAAGCAGCCATTTCTCTGTTGACTGAAAGGAGGGCCCACAGGAGATGTTGAAAAGCNAGAACAAAGCAGCCATTTCTCTGTTGACTGAAAGGAGGGCCCACAGGAGATGTTGAAAAGCCAACATTTCTTACTGTAGTGCTAGCATTTCTTTGACTCCTCACAACTCTGTCCTCCCACATTTTTTGTAAATGACCTTGGCCCCTGCAATCGTTTCTCCCCACCCTGCTCGCTAAACTCAAACTGTCCAGCCAATAGTTATCAAACTACAAGGCTAATTCCTCCCTCTTCCAAGATCCAAGACCAACTCTTCCTAAAACTAGCAGAACTCCAGCTTATCTGTCTGGCTAAACCTCTAGTGAAAACTCTTTCCTTCCCAAGGTAGAACATTGCTTTGGAATGTTTCTCATGCTATAGCATTCCAAATAAAGGCTTGGGATTAATGTGCCTGATTGATCTTCTTCCAGTTTATTCTTCTTAATTCATATAAGAAGTGCCCAGCAGAGTTCCAGCTGACACCCAGACTTTCTGTTGACCGACGTGCTGCTCTTACAGATATGTGATGCTCACTCATAATCACAGCTGCCATGTCAATTCAAAGAAGACAGATATCATTTTTTCTTGGTGACAGGTGATGGAGGATACTTAGAAAAATCAAAAAAATTGGGCCTGATGCGCCAGACACAAATATACAATGATGTGTCCTTAAAGAAGCTCATGAATTGAATAGAGAAATAATGACAATTTCTACTAAGCAAGGCACGAAAACTTCACATAGTCTATTTCCATTTTCACTCACTGAATATAAATACCGTTTCTCCCTTAAAAGTTTTTTGTGTAGGAATTCTGCTTTCTTGTTTTCTCATGTGTAGAGGTAAGGAAGAATTTTGTCCTTGGCATCCAAAATAAGGCAAAAAGACACTGACATTTCATTTTCTCAGGGATCAACAGTACATATCCCAAGGCATTGTAAATAAAGGTTAGAACACTCTTGCAGCTCACTGGAATGGTCACTTGTCTTCCCAATGGGAGCCTGGGGTCAGCTACTGTCCAGACTTCTCTGTTACCTGCACCCTTTCCTGCCACCCCCCACAATCACGAAGTAAGAAACACCAGCTATAAGCTCAGGACTGCTATCGCAATTGATGCTTTCCACCTTCAGAAAAATTGCTGAAAATGGAGAAGAATAATCATGAGTGCGATAAAATATTTCTAAATTCTTTGATGCATTGTTTTAAATGTAGAAAGACCTCTGACCAGTTTTCTGGCTTTCGGTTCCTTCCTATTGTAATTGAAGAATCCAAGTACAGAAGAGTTCAGAGAACTACAAAGCCCTAAACGTGGCACGCTGCACAAGACGTGGTTGGAAAGAAAGAATCTACAGAAGAGAGGAGAAGTATGCTGAGCCTTGGCAAATTGTAAGGAAGGGGTAGTTATGCGGAGCAACTCTTCACAGTCAGTCTTCGAGTGACACCTCCATAACAAGAAGACGTGTAAAAGGCTAAATTCTATTTATCACCATTCCTTGAAGCGAGGAATGAGTTAGCAGCCGTGCCAGATGCTGAGCTGCCCAGATCCCCTCTTCAGGACCAAGACACTTGCTCACCCAGCTGCAGAGCCTCATGATTGAATCTTTAAGTAATGGCCTCAGGCCAAAGGCAGCTGCCTTGCTGGAGGTGACACCTCCATCCACGGACACCAAGCATCCATCAATTGGTGGATGAAGACTATGTCTTTTCTCAAATTAGAACAGTTCACAAATTGCTGAGACATTTGCTGCAATTTCATTGCATGTTGGCTCCCCCCTCGATCCAAGCCTGCTTCTCTTCTTCTTTTACAGGCGTGATTCTCTAGAGCACTCCACAATAAACCTCCTGCACACAGTTTCCATCTCTGAGTTTATTTCTAAGGGAGTTTATTTCCTCATCTCTAAGGAAGCCTGCCTGCCTTAAGATAACAGCTTTCCTAGGGGTGAAATTTTCAAATTAATGACTCTTTTATCTAGGTTACAAAACCACCAGCAACTGAATCTTTGGTGAAGAAGACAACTGTATGGATAATCAGAGTACTTTAACTTCAAGATAGAAAAACGAGCATCTTAGGAATAATTCTCTTGATCTTACTTTGGACCCTCTTGGAGTTGTAGTTCTATTTTCAGAGCATGCAATGTTAGATAAATGGGTATAATTTGGAGAGGTTTCAAAGAAAAGCAAGTCAAATGATTAAATAATGAGAATAAAATTACTATAAAAATTGCCAGGAACATCTGATCTTTTGAAAGTAAGAGCAAGGGGCCACTTTAATAATGACCTTCAGACACATGCCTATTTATTCAAGTGTGTAAAGGACAGATGTCTGTGAGGTCTAGCTGGAGGGACAGGCAAGGATCGGATCAACACAGACCAAGATTCCTGCACTAGCCTCCCACCTTATCTCCCAGCTTCTACTGTTCTAGAAGCATCCAGAGTGATCCTTGAAAAAGTGTGACAAATCATGTCACTCCCCATGTCCCATCTGCCTCTTCCCTCCCCATCGGTCCTTCTCTTGACCTGTGGACACTCTGTGATCAAACCCTGGCTGCCTTGGGGGTTCATCTCCTCCCATTCACTCACCTCCTTCTCAGCCTCAAACATGTCAGCCACACTAGGCTCTTGGAACCCTTCCTGGCTGTTTGGGGTGACCCAAAGGTCTCCCCATGGCCACTACAAACCCACCACCCCATTCACATCTCTGCTCAATAGCACCCCCTCTGGAAGGACAAAGTAGCACTCCTAGTTACAATTCACCATTTTCAGAGCATTTATTAGTTCTTGATATTCTAATGCTCTAATATTTTTTAATTAATTAATTTTATATATGTTTATATATTTTTCTATATATACCATTATATACATTATAGAAACACATATAAATACTCACATTTGCCAGACCCTAGTGACCACCAAAATGCAAGCTTCATGAGGATAAGGGTCTGTGACTAGTTAACTTCTGTATCCCCAATGTCTAGAAAAAGATCACACACTACCAAGCAGATACTTGGTGACTGGCTGAAGGGATGAATGTGATCTCTATACATTGTATCATTGCTGCACCAACTTCCTCAAGTACCCATTAGATAAGGAAAGCACACGTTTCTATTTACTCACATGGAATATGTGCTTGGTCCTTCTCTCCTCCTTGACCTAACACTATTGATCATCAAATGGTTGTCCTACATCCTATAGCCTCCTTTATCTATTCTCTGGAATATGAAGAGGATTATCTATAAAACTCATCTAACCCTAGTATCTTTTGGAGTGGAAAAATTGTTTAAAATTTAAAGCTATTTTCAATCTGTAATTTGGAACCCTTTATCATCACCTTTAATTTTTTGTTGTTGTTGTTACTTCTGTTTTCCCTCTTCATGAATTTGGTGTCTTTTATTAGAACTTTCACTTGTGTTTTTACTAATCTTTCATATTTGTTTCATTTTGTTTTCTATTTAATTTATGGTCTTGTCTTTCTTATTTCTCTTCTTGTGTTTATTCTATTCCTTGTTTCTAACTTCCTTAATGGAATGTCTAAGTATATATATATGTGATCAAAACTCTCATGTTTTTAATAAATTTGGGTATGGCTATGCATTCATCTTTAAATTCTATCTTAAATACATCACAAGAATTTTAATACATAATAATTTTATTTGGGGGATTTAAGTTCCCCTTGACATACACTCTAATTCATGAGTTCTTTAGTTATGTGTTTGTTTAAAATATATAAGGTATTATTATTTAATTTTAGTTTGTATTTTAATTGCTATGAGAGAAAGTTCTCTGAATTATATCTTTTTTTGACATTAGCTGAGACTTCTTCAGTGACCTTGAATGTAGTCAGTTTTGAAA
>NW_007731207.1:90616-91819 GCF_000696425.1 Galeopterus variegatus
AACCACACCTCTGATCAACATTATTAATCCATTCACTAGGGCATGGTCCTACAGTCTAATCACCTCTTCAAGACCCCACCTTTCCATGACCCTAATAGGATTTCCCACCCTCAGCAAATACAGTGGAGATTAAGTTTTGGGAGGACATTCAACCCAAGGCAGGGGGACACAATCATCCAGTCCATAACAGTCAATAAAAACCAACTTGAATTATATAATGTCAAGTGTCTTATCATACCTTTACCTCTCAAAGTGTCCCAATGTATTCAATAACTGACATGGTAACCTTACCTATGACTGAGGAATTCCATTCTTTTTTCCCCAGAGGACTGCATGCACAACAACACTGACAGGTTCGAAAAAGTCCACAGCTATGTTATAATAGCTTATAATTAGAAGCAACCCAAATGTCCAAAACCAGCAGAGTAGATAAATAAATATAGTGTAATCATAGATTAAATTACTATGAAAATGAAAATTTAAAAATGCAACAACAAGGATGAATTATACAAATCTAAAACTAGGGAAAAGAAGACAGATATGAAGGAAAGCATTCTCTGTGAATCCACTCACAAAATGTCAAGAGTCTCAACTACCATTCTTACTCAGACATCTACAAATGGTGTAATTATAAAGAAAATAAAAAAAATTACTGACCATAAATTTCAAGATAATTGTTATCTGTAAGGACAGGAAAGAGTCAACATTTCCGGGGTCCTGGAAATACTATCTTTCTTAACCTTGATGGGGTTTAGACAAGTGTTTGCTTCCCAATAATTCATGAAGCCCACATTTGGGTTTCATTGGTTTTTTGGTATGTGTTGTCAAATTTTAATTTAAAAGAGTATGTAGGAGAACAATCTGAAATTAAAAAATTTTATTCCAAAGCCTCTTCTGTCATTTACTAGAGTAGTTGATACTTTTGAAATATAAAGCTGTGAAATATTATAAATTGTACTTATAACAAGATTATTTTCCCAATCTAGTGAGCATGTGTGTATGCATGTGTATGTGTGTGTGTGTGTGTGTGTATGGGGAGGTGTCTTGTGTTTGCACATGTGCTTGGGTATGTGTGGATAGGTGTATGCATGTGTATGCATTTGCTCATGTTTGTGTGTGTGTGTGTTCATTGCACATGTATGAGAGAGTGTGTGTAAGCTTTGGGATACATTTTTTGGTGAGGGTGAATGTGATCATCACAGA
>NW_007731207.1:91856-92737 GCF_000696425.1 Galeopterus variegatus
AGAGAGTGTGTGTAAGCTTTGGGATACATTTTTTGGTGAGGGTGAATGTGATCATCACAGAAAGAATTAAGATGAACTGGGAATTTGAAGGAAACACGCAAGCAGAAAGTGTCAAGTAAATAAAACAGAATGAATAAATGTGTTTTCATCAAGTTAGACGTTTTACCACACACACTTTAATATATTAGTTTATTCCTAGCCTTTTGTTTTCTCAATATGTGGTTCATGCAGCTATAATGCCTTTGTGATAACAGAGTCCTTAGTTACGAGAGAAAGAGCTTCACTGGTTAATCTCAGATGACTCTCATTTCATAATTCTTTTCACTAGCTCTTTGTGAGTATTATCCCAAACAAAAACAAGAGACACCTGCTATATTGTGCACAGTTTTCCATAAACTCAGCAGCAGCTTCAGCATAAAAGAAAAAAAAAATCAAGCAAATTATTAGTACCCTTTGGATCTAGGAGAACAAAATTAAAGGATGTGGATATTTTCATTTCAAAGTAAATTGGTTTCTTTGCCTTTTGCAATTATGAAGCACCAAAGATCTTTTGGTTTGCCAGTTACACACTTCATCATTCCCTTTTAAATATTTATTGGAAAAAGCTCTGAATACTAGGAATGCAAAGTAGAAAGATAAACACACACACACATGCCTCATACATAGATATCATGGTCCTTTATAATCATTCTGCCATTCTCTCAAATTCTGAATTTACTTCTTTCACCCTTTCAGCCTATGATTTGTATTTGATTATCAGGTAGAAAAATTCACTTAAACAAAGATTTAGGGTCGGCCCGGTGGCGCACTGCTACAGTGTGCCGCCTGGGAGTGTGGCGGCGCTCCCGCCGAGGGTTCGGATCCCACATACAGACCGGCCG
>NW_007731207.1:93676-105935 GCF_000696425.1 Galeopterus variegatus
TACAGACCTGCCGCTCACTGGCTGAGCGAGGTGCGGGCGCAACACCGAGGGTTGTGATCCCCTTGCTGGTCCCGGTCCGGTACGGGCATGACACTGAGGGTTGCAATCCGTTGCCGGTCATGAAAAAANTTTGATTATCAGGTAGAAAAATTCACTTAAACAAAGATTTAGGGTCGGCCCGGTGGCGCACTGCTACAGTGTGCCGCCTGGGAGTGTGGCGGCGCTCCCGCCGAGGGTTCGGATCCCACATACAGACCTGCCGCTCACTGGCTGAGCGAGGTGCGGGCGCAACACCGAGGGTTGTGATCCCCTTGCTGGTCCCGGTCCGGTACGGGCATGACACTGAGGGTTGCAATCCGTTGCCGGTCATGAAAAAAGACAAAAAGGAAAAAAAAAAAAAAAGATTTATTGCCTGCTTGTTACATAATATATTGGATAAGTGCTCAACCTCTGAAGTTTACAGAATGGGTTTTGAATTTTAGCTCTAAAAATAATTAAGTACATAGACTTTGAGCACATTACTTAACTTGCATACAATTCCATTTCCTCACCTGCAAAATGGTCATAATATCCTGAGATAAAACTTTAGTAATATTGAAATAACCCATAGAATTTTCTAATGAAGATATTATTATGATGAACATCATCATGTTGAAGGGATACCTGCACTTCCATATTTATCGCAGTTCTAATTACAATAGCCAAGAATTGTAACCAACCTAAATATCCATCATCGGACAACTAAATAAGGAAAATGTGATATATTTACACAATGCAATACTACTCTGCCATAAAAAAGAATGAAACACTGCCATTAGCAGCAACATGAATGAACTTAGAGAAAATCATGTTAAGTGAAATAAACCAGGTACTGAAAGAGAAATAGTGCATTCCTTACTCATAAGTGGCTGTAAATTTTTAGAAAGAAACATGCAAAAATCACGGTAATGCATTGAACTTTCAAAAGGAGAGAACAGAACTGAGGTTACCAGAGGTGGGAAAGGTGAATGGGAAGAAAAGTACAGGAGGAGTTGGTAAAGGGCCACAAAGAACGATTGCATTGTATAATGTTGAATATACTAATTATCTTGGTTTGAGCATCACATATTGCACAAAGGTATTGATAGTCAACATCGTATCCCACAGATATGTACTATCAACTATGCTTTAATTTTTAAAAAGTCAATTAATATTATTGAGCTATTGTTACATCCCAGCTTTTTCTAGTAATGCAAATCTTTGGTGAAAACTTTTTTTGTTTGGTTTCAAATTCAATATAGAATATTGAATATTTGAATATTGAATATAGAATATAGAATATTTCTAGGGTCACATCAAATTTTGCATATATATCACAATAAGCTGAAAAAATAACTTGACTTTATCACCAAAACAAGCTGCTTGTTTTGCATTTTTGTAGTCTAATATATGTAAGTTCAAGCCATTTGCCAAATATTAGTATATATAGTAAAACAAGCAACTTTACAGATCCTCATCTCTCTCCAGATGGAGAGGCTAGGGAAATCCATTTTTATTTTTTAACATTGACATTGGCTGAATAACAACAAAAACAAAAAAAAGAATGAAGTAAAAAGATAAAACTAACTGTTTTATTATAACATCATTACTGAGTCCTTTATTTTAATTTTTTAAATGTAGGCAATTATTTTATAAATACATATTAATATGCCTACAGTAAAGTAAGGTTAAAATAGAATATTTATTTGTGAATTATACTGTCATATTCAAGATTGATATTGGTTTAAATTTTCTGGCTCAGTCTTTCTAACCAAGGAAATCAGTAGGATATCAAGTTATTTACTGTAATAGTCTATGTGATCAGTACCTCTATTCCCTCGTCCAACACAACAGACTTGTGAGAAGTTTGGGAATTGTCTGGACTTTTCTTTCACTGACTGTGCAAAGTTATTTCTCTGCTCCTGGTGTTCTTTGGTTCACTACAATCTTTACTTATTTGGTTGGTTGTGATTGCGCTCTTCCAGTGAGATTCCTTCACCTGCTACTCAAACTGAATTTGCTACTTTCAGGGAAATCATGACCTTGATATTCAGGACTATGCATGCTGATCATTTTAATGTCTTGTCACAGTCTGGGTCTCGGCTAATGGATTGCCTTGGCCTGAGGCCCAAGGAGCTCGGAGTGCACGTGTATTAATGGAAGAAGAAAGCAAACATGAGGCACTCTGCAATCCTTTATTCTTAGCCCACACTTGAAAACGGAAGAAGGAATTAAGAGTTGCAGAAATTCTGGTAAAGTCGCGACAAAGAAATACTGAGCGAGCCTATCATTCTAGCAGGATTTCACAGAGTACTCCATTCACCTCAGGCTGCACGGAGTATAGTAAGCAAAGAATCAACCAAAGTAGCTGGTGTAAATCCCTTGAGACCTACAGATCCCCAACCTTCCTAATACAAAGACACATTGATTTTATTGAGAAAAACCCCACCTCCAGCAACTTAGTCTCCACTTCCTCTCACCAATGTGTGAACTTGAAAAGTGAGCTCTGCTCCCAGTGGTGCTCGGTTGATCACAGTCTTCATTCATTTATTCAACAAATGTTTATTCAGAAATTTCTATGCAAAGGCTTTGATTTAGATACTCACCTACGAGTGAAACAGACATTTTCTTCTCTGTTAGAACTTATTGTCCCAGAGGAAGACATATAGGCAAACCATCACAGAAGAATAAGAAATACCCTGAGAATGAGGCTATAGGACAATCAAATTAGAAGGAAAGGACACATTTAGATGGCTTAGACAAGTCTTTCAGAGAAATTGGAATTTGGAGGACCGAAAGGAGCTACCGTGCACAGTGCAGAGAGGACAGTCACACTTCTCAGAAGCTACAGACTCAAGGGCTCTCATGGTGTCCTATCAACTTTATAGTAATGTGTGCTAAATCTATGTAAATTTTCTTGACATCTTTCAAAACTTAAGGCTAACAATATGAAAATAACAATTGAATATGCTATTCAATTAATTACTTTACCATCACCTTAAATCAGCAGGAAAAAACAAATTATTATATCATCCTCTCATATGCAAGAGTGCTCCACCTCAAAATTCAAATTTTCTATGACTATCAGTGCTTTGTTTATAATTTAAAGTAAGTAATACATATTTAACAAATATATATTTAGAATTCACTATTGAGTTTAAGGAAAAGAACATTAGCCATACGAGGGTACTTCAAAAAGATCATGGAAAGATTTGTTATATCTTTTAATTCTACTTTTCCATGAACTTTTCAAAGTACCTTCATATTGCTCATGCCTTTTGATTGCTTCTCCTCAATTTTGTCTTCCTCCCTACTCACCAGTGGTAACCATTATTTTCTATGCTATAAGTGTAGAAATTCTTCACCGATTTTCCTTATTTCATTGAATTTCATTCAACATTATGTTGCCGAGCCTCTGTTAGGTTGTGTAGTTATAGTTCATTCAATTTCACTGCTGTGTACTATTCCATTGTGTAAACTTGACAAAGCAGGTGTATCTATTACACCATTAATAGACAGAAGGTAGTTTCCAATTTCTTGTTACTGTCTACAACGTTACTGTGAACATTCTCTTTGTGAACTTGAAAAATTGTTTCTGTATGGTATATATTTAGCAGTAAAACTTCTAGGTCAATGTTGGCTTGTCTGCAAATTACTGGGTAATATGTTTTTCAAAGAGCTTGTATCAATTTATAGTCTCTCAAGCAGTTTCCAACTGTTCCACATTCCTATCATTTTCAGATATTTTTAGTTTCTGCCCATATATTAGATGTGAACTGGTATCTCATTTTAGTTTAAGTTTGTATTTCTCTGATGATTCTTGATATTGAGAGTGTTTTCATTTGTTTATGAGTCATTCATATGCCTTCTAAGAAATGCCTAATCATGTCTTTTGTTCACCTGATGGACTTATTGTCACTTCCTTATTAAGTTTTGAAAGATTTTATATATTCTTCATATGATTTCATTGTTGAGCAGAATTTTTAATTTGAGTGCCACTAATCTTACAAATGCTTCCTTTAAGGGTTTTTGCTTCTCTGTTTGGTTTAGGAAATCCCTCTCTAACCCATAGTTAATTTTTCTGCCAAAATTAAAAAAATTTTGCCATTCGCATTTGTCTCTAACTTAGACAAATTAAAGATGGATAACTATCTCTGAGCAGTCTGCCAGTCCACACTGGTCTGCAATACCATCACATTCACAACCACATTCCTGCACTTGCCTGGGTATGATTTTGGGTTTTTTGTTTGTTTGTTTTTTGGGGTTTTTTGTCTGTCTCATTGTCCACTTTTCCTATTATTTAATCAAAAGCACACTGCCTTATTTGGTATGCTTATATTAATATTTTGTATCAAACACAGAAAGTTCCCCCTACTTAATGCTTACATATAAATTTTAGAATGAGCTTTTCAAATTAAAAAAATATTGTTGGCACTTTGATTGAGACACAGACTCGATCTAAGGTTTTCAGGAAAACTGACCATGTTATAATACCAATGAGCATAGTATCTCTCTCCGGTCAATTTGGGTTCATGTTTAATATCTTTCAATAAAGTTTTATCATTTTCTCTATAGGGGTTTTGCACAACTTTTTTACACATACTGAGAGATACTTATCATTATTACTGTTGCTATGCAAAGTAGATTTCTGTTTAATAACATTCACATGCTTTTACAGTACTCAGATATATTTTTGGCTATCTTCTTGGTACTTTAGTATTTATTGTTATTGCTATTCTAAGTAGTATTTTTCTTTTCATAACGTGAGTAAAAATGAAGTTGATTGCTTTGCATTAACCTTATATTCAGCAAATTGTCAGTAATTTGTAAGTCCTGTGCAATTTCTCTTTGAGGTGAGCTAACACCTCTGTCTGCTCATGCCTAAATAGCTTGTACACTATCTTGGATTCCCTTTCACCCGGCCCCATTCCATCAGGCTGGCATTTCCAGAAGAGCTTTTCAAATGTATTCACTGTCTAGTAATTTATCAGACTCTAATCTTGCCCATAGAGCAATTCTTAGTGAATGTAAACCAGCCTCCTTGATAAAAATGTTCAATGGCTAAGATTTATATCTTAATAAATTTTTTCTACCTTTCATTTAAATTTCTCTGAAGAAGTTTCCTGACATATATTTATAATCTCAATTCCCAACCTGGTATCTTCCTCTCCCTTCAAACTAACAGTCATCCTGTGTTATCTACCTCCCCTTATGACAACCTGCCATGTATACTTGTATCTCTAAATACTTCTGTTTTAAGCATTAATCCAATGCATAGGGAAAAAAAATACTCTAACCCTTGAAATCCAAGTTAAGCTCCACTCTTGAGTCTCTAACCTGTGTCAAGCACTAGGTTCCCAACCACACCTCTTTGATATATTTTGAATATGACACTTTGCATCTCAAATAACTTAATGATGAACCCAGAAAATAAAATAATAGTTGATCAATCAAATCTCTTTATTAATTTCCCTTGTTTACTTCTCAATTCCTATCATAGAGGACTTCACATGATTATTTTATATATTTATTTAATGAAAATCAATGAATACATTTCATTATTTCATTAAGAAGATAAAATGTTCTCCTGGAGATAAAGCAAGTTGTATTTTTTCTTTCTAACTTGGGAAAGTTTAGTTGATGTGACAGATTTTCTATGGAACAAAACTGTGTACAGTGTAATGCTAATGCCAGAATCCTAATGTGTTTTGTCTGGGTTGTCTAATTTCTATAAAATAGGCTGTCTTATTCCAAATCAATTTAACACAATTCAGAATAAGTCATCATGAGTTTGTTTGGTGTTAACATGAAGTGGTCTATGTTAACACTTCATTTTGAGTATATCTTGCAGATGTTTCTCTTCCAAGCTTTATCAATAACGAGTATATAAGTCTGAGATTGTAAAGAACCTTATCAATAAAGAAGAATATTTTAGTTTGACATCTTACAAAGAACTATCTACAAAGTACAATTTGTATAACCCTATTTACTCAAGAATCAACTAATTAGCTTCCAACAACTTCCCTTAATAACTGTACTATTTTCAACTTTACCTACACTTTAACCTGATTGAACTTTAAGTAAAGACAGGAATCAGCTATCCTTGATACAACCCTTATCAAAATAAATGCCTTAAATGAAAAAAGATTTTTGTAATCCCAAATATCAAAGTTAGTGATACAATTGAATGAGAAATATTTGGACAAATAAAAAAGAATCCATTTATTTTTTAAATTTTATTTCAAAATAGTGGGTGCTAAAAATGTATGTTTTCCATGATAGAACCTAGCATTCTAGGAAATATAAATGTAGATTGATAATTAAGCTTTATATAAGTACCTTTATGAGTCTTAAGAACTTAAAAATCATTAGTTGATACTCTCTTAATAGCTTCCTATAAACTAAAATTATCTCCATAGTAACGACTAAGATTTTTCATCATGTTTTTAGGCAGGGATATAATTTGTTTTTCTATGATAGAAAGTGAATTTTTCCTTACATTATCCTCATGCCTTTTAAAAAGCAACCTATCAAAAAAAATATATGGAAGAGTGACATCACCAAGGTAGAAGAACAGGCAATCCTGGTGTCACTCCCCCCAGAAGAGATCAACTTAAAACTATTAAAACACAAAAACTGCCATCCTGAAATTATTGGTACTTGGGGGAAGAGCAGGAGAGATCCACTGAGTGTGTAAAGGTATGGAAAGCCACAGTGAGTGGGAGGAGAGATCACCCTGATCATATTCAGCCCCAGAAGCTCCCCAGGCCAGCATGGCACAGACAGCAAAGCCACTGCAGCACCCTTTGTGTGAAGCTACTTAGAGTCTGCAGAGGAGAAGCATGATGTGATTGCTGGCCAAAATAATAATAATAATAGTGTGTGTGTGTGTGTGTGCTGTGTGTGTGTGTGTGTGCGTGTGTATCACTTTGGAGTACACCATCCCATTTCCCAAGCCAGCAAAGCTGCTTGGCAAGCCTCCCCTGCACCTGCCAAACTTCTCCTGTGCCCACATAAGAGGAAGGAGCCACAGCCAATGGGAGGAAGGAATCACCACAAGTCAGAGTCATTGTGGGGGACTCTTGCAGTCCCTGCTCCTTGGGAAATGCTTGCAGTGCTGGGTGGGAGGGCTGGTCCACCAGGGATGCACTGTGGAGAAGTGTAGGCAGCTGATCTGCCTTCCGATCAGCATGACCAGTCAGTGTGATAGAACTGCAGGAAGCACAATTTGCAGGAAAGATACAGTCCTGAGCCAGAATTTCTACCCAACCTGGCTGTGTTTGAGGTGACTCCATATGACCTGGAAGTGACTAAAATGTTGACAATTAAAACCTGGTCTGCACAAAAAGTTTTTCCCATCCTGAGAAACAATTGTAAGGCAGTGATTTAACTGAAGCACAGAGTTCAAGTTTTGGTCCCATGGAAAGTCTCCCCCAATCAGAAAATTAACCACAGGACAGCAAATTAGTTTCAGTGCAAGGTTTAAGTTGTGGTGGTTGCTATTAATCCACCAGTGAACAGAAAAACCTGCAGACCACAGACAAGGTTCTGATATTGAGCAGTAGAGGCCTAACACCGTCAAAGAACATGTACAAAACCTGGAAGAGGTAGTCTCACATCCTACACAGGCAGCAACATAAAGACACAAAGGTCAAGAAAGAACAGAGAAATATGATGCCACAAAGGGAAACCAGCAAAGCACCAGTAATAGACCCATAAGAACAGCAGATTTATGAAATGTCTGACAGAGAATTCAGAATAATCCTCTTAAAGATGTTCAGAAATAACAAATTATTCACAATAAATAATTCAAATTGTGAATAACAAATTTATTCACAATAACTACCAAGAAAAATGAAATACCTGGCAGTAAATTTAACAAAGGAGATGGGGCCAAGCCCGTGGTGCACTGCGGGTTCGGATCCTATATAGGGATGGCCGCCAGTGCGCTCACTGGCTGAGCGCAGTGCGGCCAGTCTCAAAAAAAGGACAAAAAAATAAATAAATAAACAAAGGAGATGAAAGACCTCTACAACAAAAACTATAAAGCATTGGTTAAAAACAACAACAACAATAACAAAAAAAAAACACCTAAAAAGTTGTGGAGGACATAAGTAAATAGAAAGATATCCCATGTTCATGGGTTGGAAGAATTAATTTTATCAAAATGTCCATATTACACAATGTGATCTACAGATTGGATGCAATCTCTGTCAAAATACCAATGTCCTTCTTTACATAAATAAAAAAAAAATCTTAAAATTTGTACGGAACCACAAAAGACCCCATGTAGCCAAAGCAATCTTAAAGAAAAAGAACAAAATTGGAGGCATCATATTATCTGACTTCAAAATATATTATAAAGCTTTGATAACCAAAACAGCATGGTACTGGCATAAAAAACAGACAAATACACCAATGGACCAGAATAGAGAGCACCAAAGCAATCTTAAATAAAAAGAACAAAATTGGAGGCATCATATTATCTGACTTCAAAATATATTATAAAGCTTTGGTAAACAAAACAGCATGGTACTGGCATAAAAAACAGACAAATACACCAATGGACCAGAATAGAGAGCTCAGAAATAAACCCACACACAGTCAACTGATTTTCAATAAAGGTGCCAAGAATATACAGTGTGGAAAGAATAGCATCTTCAATAAATGGTGCTGGGAAAACTGTATATCCACATGCAGAAGATAGAAACCAGACTCCTATCTCTAACCACACACAAAAATCAACTCAGAATGGATGAAAAACCTAAATTTTAGAACCAAACTATGAATCTACTAGAAGAAAACATAGGGAAAATGCTATACAAAATGAAAGTGGGCAATACTTTTTTAACAGGACTACAAAGGCACAGGAAACTAAACAAAAATAGACTAATGGAAATACATCAAACTAAAAAGATTCTGCAAAGGGCATTATCAACACAGTGAAGAGACAACCTGTAGATTGCAAAACATACCAGACAATGGTCTAATATTCAGAATATACAGGAAACTCAAACAACTCAACAGCAAAAAAGCAAATAGCCCAATTTAAAAATGGGTAAAGAATGTGAACAGGCAGTTCACAAAGTACAAATGGCCAACAGCCACATGAAAAGTGTTTAGCATCACTCATCATCAGGTAAATGCGAATTAAGACCACAATGAGATATCATCTCACTCAAGTTAGATTGGCTATTATGAAAAAGAAGCAAATAACAAATGCTGGCAAGGATGTAGAGAAAAGGGAGCTCTCCTACATCGCTGGAGGGAATTTAAATTGATACAGCCATGGTGGAAAAGAACTTCAAGGTTTCTTAGGGAACTAAAAATAGATCTACTTTGTGACCCAGCCATCCCACTGCTGGATATATACCCAAAGAAAGTGAAATCAATATAACAGAAACCTGCACTCCCATGTTCATTACAACACTATTCACAATATCCAAGAGATGCTATCAACCTAAATGCTCAACAACTGATGAATGGATACAAAAATTGTGGTATATATATGGAATGAAATACTCTTCATCTATTAAAAAAAGAAATAAAGAAAAAGAAAGAAATCCTGTCATTTGCAGCAACATGGCTGGAACTGGAGACCATCACGTTAAGTGATGTCAGGCACAGAAAGACAAATACCACATGATCTCACTCACATGTGGAATCTTAAAATAGTTTTTTTTTTAAATAAATTAAAAAAATAAAAATATATGAAAACCATGATAAAATCACTTTAAGAAATGCTGATGAAAGCAAAGTTAGGACAATTGCTTAAATACAGGTTTTACTAGAGATTTTTGTATTTTAATATGACTTATTAAAGTACAGGAGGGGCAACAAAATGTATGGGATTTCCCAAAAAATCTCTAAACATGAAACCCTCCTTTTTTCAACTTCCTCATAGTACTGAAGACATACTTTGAAATATCTTGGTATAGTGGAAATATTATGAGTTTTTGATTCATAAAAATTACATTCTAATTCCACCTTCTCCCAGTTCTGCCTCCGTTAGTTAATTTTTTGAGCCTTGTTATGTTTCCTAACTGCCTTGGATTGAGTGTCCCCCAAAACTTGACCCCCACTATGACAGTGTTAAGAGGCTGGGAAATCCTATTATGGTAACTGGAAAGTGGGGCCTTGAAGAGGTGATTAGATTGTAGGACCATGCCATAGTGAATGGATTAAAAATTATTGTCAGGGGCATAGTTCTGAGGGCTTTAAAAGGAGAGCATGAAGAGTCTGTCCCTCTCTCTGCTTCCACCATCTTGCAATGTTAGACCCCTGGGTCACTGTCACCACCACCAGATGTGTTCCTGGGACTTTGGACTTCCCAGCCTCTGAAACTGTAAGTAATAAATTTCATTTTTATATAAATCACCCAGTTCCAAGTATCTTAGTTGCAAGCAACATAAATGGACTAATACACTAACTAATCAAATTGGAAGGTATTCAGCTGAAGAAATCATAGTTTACTTCAATACAAAATACATCTTTGAGTAGCTACTTTATCAAAGAATAGAGACAGTTGCAAAATGTAAAAAAAAAAAAAAAGACACAACCTCAGCTTAAATTTTGCCAAAGCAAAAACCTCATCCATTAAGACACAAGCTTAAATTTTATATTAATAATAAAATTAGCATTATCATAGGATTTTTGTTTGTGTTTGTTCCATATGCATAAAACAAACAAACAAACAAAAACCAACTCAGATTAGACGCTTGAAACTGCAGAATTTTCAGAATGGGAAAAATTAAATTAATCCTGGAAAAACAGTTCTAGGTAGAATGCCAGATTCCCTGGAGTGCTTAGAAAATTCTTACTACCCTAAGCAGCTCCAGAGGATCCTTGAATTTTCAAGAATTTTTTAGGGAAGAAATGTACCCATCTGGTCAGAACATGAGCTCACAATTTTTGAAAATGCATTATTAGTGTGATATAAATATTGTTTCACACATTTAATGTGGTACTGCCTGTTCCAGAAGAAGAGATTGGTTAATCTAACCAGGCACCGTGTAAAAGTAGGAGATTAATAGCTTACCTTTTTTTTCTACCTTTACATGTCGCTGAAATGCCAAATGCCTCTTGTTAACATATTCTCCCTGGAATATGGATGGCAGATAAGTCTGAGAAAAAGAGATTCCAGGCTTTACTTTTCTTTGGTACAGGGGAAAGTTTGGAAAAGTGAAAGTAATAAAGGTCATCAATAAATACATTGTGATATGTTATGTACGTATAATGTAGAGTTATCAGAGCAATTCTCAAGTATTATCAAATAGTTTCCTTAATATTTTTTGTTCGACCCAATAAAACATTATAATTGTTTTCTTTAAAAGTACTTTATCCTCTTCTACAGAACTTTTTTTTTTTTAACTGTAAAATCACTAAAATAAGATTTCTAGAGCTAGATTCTTACTGATGAGATTAATAAAATGACAAAAACTTTACATTTACTCTACGAGAGCACTGGATCTTTTGACCAAAGAATTGGGGCTTGCATGCCAAACTGTAAAATCACTAAAATAAGATTTCTAGAGCTAGATTCTTACTGATGAGATTAATAAAATGACAAAATCTTTACATTTACTCTACGAGAGCACTGGATCTTTTGACCAAAGAATTGGGGCTTGCATGCCATAGCACTCACAGGTGGGTCCCTGAGGCAGCTACATGTGACAAGTGGCTGAGGGGCCAGTCACTGCCCCCTCCTCAGGGAAGCCAGTGAGTCAAAGACTGGTGTTTTTCTAAGTGTTCCTTTCTCAAAAATCTCCCCAATCTCAGGTTTATGAAGTGTAATAAACATCACTTCTGCTTCCAAAACACTCCATGCAAATTGTTTGCTAAGACTATAAGTTTAAAATGATTATTATGAAATAATTATATTTAAGGTTGGTTCCATATCTTGGCTATTACAAACAGAGCTGTGATGTCGCGTTGTTCACCTGATGGACTTATTGTCACTTCCTTATTAAGTTTTGAAAGATTTTATATATTCTTCATATGATTTCATTGTTGAGCAGAATTTTTAATTTGAGTGCCACTAATCTTACAAATGCTTCCTTTAAGGGTTTTTGCTTCTCTGTTTGGTTTAGGAAATCCCTCTCTAACCCATAGTTAATTTTTCTGCCAAAATTAAAAAAATTTTGCCATTCGCATTTGTCTCTAACTTAGACAAATTAAAGATGGATAACTATCTCTGAGCAGTCTGCCAGTCCACACTGGTCTGCAATACCATCACATTCAC